>NW_024726814.1:0-20090 GCF_018991925.1 Homarus americanus | reverse complement strand
ATTGTGAGGAAAATCCTCAGCATTATTACTATATTTGGAACCGAGTTCCCAAGGTTATACTTTTGAATAAACTCCAGAAGTTCAAGGGGGCCTTCTTTCCACGTCTGTATTCTGTCTTTAATAGTTATAGCAGCAACAACAACAAAATGCTGAAGTCTTTTTCTCTCAACGAGGAACTCCTCTTTATCAATGTCGTCGTGATCGTGATCTATTTTACACTCATATTTATCATCCAAAAGATTCAATGGGGTAAGGAAGGCATATTTCTCAGCAAGTTCATGAAGCTGTTGAAATCTCAAAGTTATTTCTTGGATCACTCTGTCCAGCGAAGAAAACATTTCTCTCCTCAATTCAATGTCGTATGGCAATTCAGCATCTCGTGATCCTTCACTTTTGGGGGGCGGCACGTTTGGGTCTGCTCATCACCCATATCTGCAGCTACTGGAGACGTTAATCCTTCCCTTTGTATCGGCGGCAAGTTAATCCTCGTCGTGTCTGACCTAACACCTGACCCACACCACATGAGCTCACTGGCGTACTTGTTTGAAGTTGTAACCTTAATCCTCAACAGGTTACAGGTTGTGTGTGTGGCGGGGGGGGGGGCGCATAGCAAGGGTGTAGCTCATGACGTGGCCGTGATGATGTGGGTCAGGTGTTAGGTCAGACACGACAAGGATTAACTTGCCGCCGATACAAAGGGATGGATTAACGTCTCCAGTAGCTGTAGATATGGGTGATGAGCAGACCCAAAAGTGCCGCCCGGGGCGGACCGCCGCCGCCGCCCGCCGCCCCCCTCCCCCCCCAGCAACGCTAGTGGACCTTCCCTCAGGCTGTTGCTGCTACTGAAGGTGAGAAAGCGCTCAGAGAGTTTTGGAAGGCCTACAACATTTTGAAATGTATAAAGAACAGCATGGGATGAGGTTACAGGTCAGTGCATGAATGGAATATGGAAGAAGTCCTGAAAAGATATGTGAACAGTTTCAAAGAATTTAATGAAGATGAAGTAATTTCTGAGATTAGTAACAAGATGGTGGAGTTGGCTAAACAGCTTAAGTTAGAAATTGATAATTTTTTTTTTCTTTATTATTATTTATTGGGCACTCCCCTACAGCCTTGTGCAAGGTGAAGCGCAGAAGCGTTTACAGTGCCCAACAGGGCAGCATGCTAAGTTCATGCTTGCCTTTATGTCTCATGAGTTAAGGGCGTAGAAGCCTGAAGAGTCAAGGGCATTGACGCCTGGAGAGTCAATGATTTTATGTCATCAAGTTATTGGAAGCTCCAACAACTTGTCCCTGAATACGAATTCGCAACTTTCGATTTACAGCAGGTACCTACTGTGCTGCTAGGTGAACAGGGACTAATGGAGGCTAGGAAGTATGTCCAAACAACTTCCACTGGCCCGGGAATCGAACCCGTGACATCTCGCTTGCGAAGGCAAGAGCGGTACCACTCTACCACCAGCACCCCCGAAATTGATAATGAAGATGTTGAGCAGTTGGTTGAAAGTGTAGCAGAAGAGCTAAGTAACGAGGATCTTATTAAACTGGAGGCACAGAAAATTGCAGAGGAAGAAGAGAGTCAAATGTAGAAGAAGAATCTGCACTCCCAAAAAAGGTTTCAGTGAAACAAATGACAGAGGCATTTGTTACTATTAATAAGGGGATGAAAATTTTTGAAGAAATGGATCAAAATGTTTAGCGTTTTGCCAAAGTTGACAGATTGACCCAAGATGCATTTGCTTGATACAGGGAGATTTACAATGAAAAGAAAAGGCAAACTGTGCAGTCTAAATTGGACAAATATTTTAAGAAGTCCCCCACTGCTGCCTCTTCACTCCCTCAAGATGATCCAATACCTTCAACCAATAAGTACATTAACCTATCTGAAGAAAGCAGCATTGATGACCCACCCAGCCCTGTCTCCTGCTCTGCTTCAGCCAATTAATGTAGTCTCCATGTTTAATTAACAAATTATTGAGGCCCCATGTGCATTCAGCTGACTACATTAAAGGTGAGTGCACAGTAACACTTTATTCATTATTGATTACTTTTACTGAACTGTATTTCATTTTAGATTTTCTATGTATGATAATTATTTAATGTCTTTGCCTCCAGGTGTAGTGTTACTCCCTACCAAACGTTCCTAACTCATGTGGCACCTTGGCACTCTCACGTGGCACTGTGGCACTCTCGGGAACTGAGTGATAAGGTTGTTTCCTATTGGTTGTTTTAGTCAATATTTGTTTATTAATGATAACAAGAGCTGTCATCAAGGTTTATAATGAGGTGGTGGGGAAGGAGGAGGAGGAGGAGGAGGAGGAGGAGGAGGAGGAGGTGGTGGTGGAGGAGAGGGAGGAGGTGGTGGAGGAGAGGGAGGAGGTGGTGGGGAGGGAGAAGGAGGGGGAGGTAGGAGGGGGAGGTAGAGGAAGGGGAGAAGGAAGGAGAGGGAGAGAAGGTGGCAGGGAGGGAGGGAAGTGTAATCCTCCTAACCCAACCTAAGTCTGGTGGACCGAGAAAGACTACCCCAGTGGACGATGAAAGACTCATGGCGACACAGCCTCCCATGACAGTCACCATTAAAAACAGCTTCAAGTTGACGTTTCTGCAGGAACTGTGGGAAGGAGGTTACATGAGGCCGGGATACACCACAGGACTCAGGCAATTAAGGAAAGGTTAGATCGCCATCGTACTACCAGCCTCCAGTTTACCGGCAATACGAGGGTGAAGACAGACTTTTGGGGTCAGGTGATCTTAGATGAGATGACCTTAGCATCCACCACCCAGGGTCCTCTCCACTGTGGCGGCCAAACACCAGGTTATCAACGTCACATCATCAACAAGGTGGCAAGAAGCGAATCATGTGACAGTCAATGTTTGGGGCTTGTTAAACACAGACAGCATCATGGGTGAACTAACTCAGATTAAAGGAAGAGTTAGCTCTGAAAAGTATTTGGATATTTTGGAATGTGGTGATCTCAGTCACTGTCTACGCTTTACTATATCCAGAGCTCATAATATTCAAGGAGGTGTGAATAATGATATCCTATTCCTCTTAATTATGGTCTAAAAGGATATAATATGTAATTGTATTTATAAATTCCTGATTATAACTACAGTATTACCCCGCTTTACACGGTTTCACTTTCCGCGATTTCTCATTTACGCCGTACCTCGCCAGAACCGGACTTTCACTTTCCACAGTGCATCTACTCATATACGCGGTGAAGTATATATTTTTTTTTTATTTTGCTCATAAAATTCATACAAATTACCCGGCCAGAATATAATTTACATTGTTGGAATTCTTACAATATGATGATCATTTTGAATATAAACATCATGGATTTTGCATGAGACATACAAATTTTAGATCTAATGTAATAATTTGGTTTACACAAAGCAAATATTTTATCTTTTGTGCAAAATATATGAAGTTTACATTCAAAATATTCCCTGACCTGCAAGGAATCCAGAAATGTCAATTATATTATCCTAACTTTAGTCTGAGGTATTATTTATTACCAAACGTTAAAATCTAGTGTTTTCACCCAAACATTTCTCACAGAGGTAGGAGCTAGTGAGCTGGGAAGAGGGGGGGAGGGGATTTGAGTCCATTATTTGAATGGACATTAACCTGGCGACTGTATTTCTCTTAAGTATTAATTGTGTGTGCATACCATCATAAAATTAAGATGTTATTTTTAATACAACATAGGTATTGGGTCGGAAAAAGTGGAGTTTGGGGGTCGGGCCAATCTCTATTGGAATTAATCCCATATGTTCTGTTGTTCACTTTACGCGGTACCCCGTGGGTTCAATTAACCGCGTAAATCGGGGTACTACTGTATGTAAAGTACTTGAGAGTATTATCAGAGATGCTGCGATGGAACATCTAATACGAAACAACCTTGTAAAGGATCGCCAATCGGTTTCATGCCGGGGCGCTCCTGCTTAACACAATTGCTCAAGGTATTGGATATTTGGACCCATATTCTGGAACAGGCTGGTAATATAGACAATATTTACATAGATTTTACCAAGGCTTTCGCCAGTGTACCCCACGAAAGGCTAACAATCAAACTGGAAGGGTACGGAATTCGGGGAAATGTCCTAGCGTGGATAGAAGACTTTCTACATGACTCCAAGCAGTGTATTGGGCCTGCTGTTATTTGTTTCATATGCAATCAAAATTCTCCAATAAGTATGAGTGTACAAAACACAGTATCACAGACCTGACATTACAGCACAAAATAAGTTGAAAGAGTCTAGTATTTGTTTTCACAAGAAAAGAAAAGAAAAAAATCATAAATGTTTGAATATGAAAAAATATTTAATTTTCTCCATTTAGTGCAAAAAATTAGTTAACAGAGAGAGAAGGTGAGAGAAAAGGTGAGAGACAAGGTGAGAGAGAGAGAGAAGGTTAGAGAGGTGAGAGAGAGAGAGAGAAGGTTAGAGAGAAGGTGAGAGAGAAGCGTTCTCTAAGTTACATAAATTGGCTTTTAAATTCCCTTTTTATTGTATAATTTTATCTTTTATTTAGATTTTATTTGCATTAAGAAATTAAAAATACTCTATTTTATGATATTTTAAACCTTTTATATTTTTGGATCACCTGAAGAGTTTCCACCAAGACGTGTGGAATGCTATCATTCTTCTTCACTACACCACAGTCATCATTGTACTCTAATTGGAATTTGTTTTTTTCAAGTAAAACAATTTAAAAAATAATATTCGTGTGAATATAATCAAATAAATCAGTACTTGTTCCATAAAATGTAATAAAGAACAAAGAAAACAATTAAAAAAAAAAAAAAAATTTATTAATGTTTTACAATTTATTATATTTGGGTTGACGCGACTGATCAGCAATTGTATCAGTAATGGTCGTGGAACCGCGGTGCCTGACGACTGCGGCATCGTAGCTCTGAGCAGTTGTGACAGAGGCCTTGGAATCGAGGCTCTTCGCGGAACCGCCGCTCTTCATAGAACCGCTCGTCACGGCGCTTGTGGAACGGTTGCTCCTCGTGGCGCCTGTGGAATGGTTGCTCCTCGTGGCGCCTGTGGAACTGTTGCTCCTCGTGGCGCCTGTGGAACTGTTGCTCCTCGTGGCGCCTGTGGAACCGTAGTGCTTTTACCCTTTAAAAATCCAAACACATTACTAGACAAGAGACCATCAATTGTATACAATATATTTAATACCATTCGCTCCATCATTGTAGATAGACAAGATGTAAAGGATATGGGTCTTTGATCACTATCACCCTTAGGCACAGGAACAATGAGTGCCATTTTATCTCCACACACCTTAGATTCATGCATTTTTCCACAGAATCTACACCGAAAATCATTATGGCATTTCCACGCCATATGCCCCCACTTGTAACACTTATAACATATTACTGGAGATTCGTTGTAGACAGCAACCCGTTTATATCCCACACATCTCACAAAGACCTTCTCTGGCGCTGGACCTTTGATTAGCGCAATTAGCTGTGGCATAGGTACTAGTTCTCCATCAATTTTAATTACACGTCTCTTGGCCCCAAAAAATCTATCGTCAGCCAACACATCCACGGGGTCGAGGTAAACAGGATAATCAAAAAGAATGATCTTCATACATTTCCCAATGGACTCCACAGGCTTTTTCATCACTACATTCTCAAATCCTTCTGTAGTTAAATATCTAACTGCTGCCTCATCCTTCATAGTAATATAAGGAATATGTTTACCTTCTTTAAAGAGCACTTGATGGCACTTAGCGAGTCTAACTGAGCACTTTACCTCATCATGAAAATCCAGGCCATTATTCTTGGGGAAGTAAAGACGTGGCCTCCTTGATGAGTTGCTGCCGTCTACACCATCAATGGGGTTTAAACTCGTTGTACTGATCATGGTTGAAGAATGACTCACACCATCAATTTTCTTTCTCTTATCCACCAAGAGGGAAATATTATCTTCACTACTTGTACCTTCTCTATTCCTCCTTTTATTCTTCTTTTCGTATTAACAACTTTAAACGGCTCTTGTTCTTCACATTCACTGCTGCTGGACAGCTCCAAATCCGACAACAGTCCTCCTGCAGTACCCTCGGCTACATTGCTGTGTCTGCTGTATCCACCACCCAATTCAGTCATTTAATAAGCGACCTGCTCGCTGAAGCTCTTCCGTCAGCCATAACAGTTCGTGTCCAACCAGGGAGGTGTAGGAGAGCGACCTCACTACACTAGTACAGTTTCACTACACTAGTACATCTTCACTACACTAGTACATCTTCACTACAACACTAGTACATCTTCACTACACTAGTACATCTTCACTACACTAGTACATCTTCACTACACTAGTACATCTTCACTACAACAATAGCACATCTTATCTACACTATTTCATGTTCACTACAACACTAGTACATCTTCACTACACTAGTACATCTTCACTACACTAGTACATCTTCACTACAACACTAGTACATCTTCACTACACTCGTACATCTTCACTACAACACTAGTACATCACTCACTACACTAGTACATCTTCACTACACTAGTACATCTTCACTACAACACAATTTTCACTACATCTCACTTCACAAACTTCACTACATCTCACTTCACAATCTCCACTACATCTCACTTCACAATCTTCACTACATCTCACTTCACAATCTTCACTACATTTCACAATCTTCACTACATCTCACTCACTTCACACATCTCACTCATTCACTACATCTCACTTCACAATCTTCACTACATCTCACTTCACAATCTTCACTACATCTCACTTCACAATCTTCACTACATCTCACTTCACAATCTTCACTACATCTCACTTCACAATCTTCACTACATCTCACTTCACAATCTTCATTACATCTCACTTCACAATCTTCACTACATCACTCAACTTCACAATCTTCACTCTCACTTACATCTCACTTCACAATCTTCACTACATCTCACTTCACAATCTTCACTACATCTCACTTCACAATCTTCACTACATCTCACTTCACAATCTTCACTACATCTCACTTCACAATTTTCACTACATCTCACTTCACAATCTTCACTACATCTCACTTCACAATCTTCACTACATCTCACTTCACAATCTTCACTACATCTCACTTCACAATCTTCACTACATCTCACTTCACAATCTTCACTACATCTCATTTCACAATCTTCACTACATCTCACTTCACAATCTTCACTACATCTCACTTCACAATCTTCACTACATCCCACTTCACAATCTTCACTACATCTCACTTCACAATCTTCACTACATCTCACTTCACAATCTTCACTACATCTCACTTCACAATCTTCACCACATCTCACTTCACAATCTTCACTACATCTCACTTCACAATCTTCACCACATCTCACTTCACAGTCTTCACTACATCTCGCTTCACAATCTTCACTACATCTCACTTCACAATCTTCACTAAATCTCACTTCACAGTCTTCACTACATCTCACTTCACAATCTTCACTACATCTCACTTCACAATCTTCACTACATCTCACTTCACAATCTTCACTACATGTCACTTCACAATCTTCCCTACATCTCACTTCACAATCTTCACTACATCTCACTTCACAATCATCACTACATCTCACTTCACAATCTTCACCACATCTCACTTCACAATCTTCACTACATCTCACTTCACAATCTTCACTACACCTCACTTCACAATCTTCACTACATCTCACTTCACAATCTTCACTAACACCATCCTTCATCAATACATATAACAACATCAATCATCACTACTTATAACACCATCCATCATCATCACTACATATAACACTATCCATCATCACTACATATAACATGATCCATCATCACTACATATAACACCATCCACCATCACTACATATAGAACCATCCATCACGACATATAACACCATCCAACATCACTACATATAACACCAACCATCATCACTACATATAACATCATCCATCATCACTACATATAACTCCATCCATCATCACTACATATGACACCATCCAGCATCACTACATATAACACCACCCATCATCACTACATATAACATCATGCATCATCACTACATATAACACCATCCATCATCACTACATATAAAACCAACCTATCATCACTACATATAATATCATCCATCATCACTACATATAACACCATCCAACATCACTACATATAACACCACCCATCATCACTACATATAACATCATCCATCATCACTACATATAACTCTATCCATCATCACTACATATAACACCATCCAGCATCACTACATATAACACCAACCATCATCACTACATATAACATCATGCATCATCACTACATATAACACCATCCATCATCACTACATATAAAACCATCCTATCATCACTACATATAACATCATCCATCATCACTACATATAACACCATCCATCACTACATATAGAACCATCCTATCATCACTACATATAATATCATCCATCATCACTACATATAACACCATCCAGCATCACTACATATAACACCAACCATCATCACTACATATATCATCATGCATCATCACTATATATAACACCATCCATCATCACTACATATATTACCCTCCTATCATCACTACATATAACACCATCCCTCATTACTACATATAATGCCATCCTTCATCACTACATATAACACCATCCATCATCACTACATATTATAACACCATCCATCATCTCTACAAACACCAGCCCTCAACACTATAGTGATAAACAGAGCTTCATTTTGTTGTCAATTTCTTTAAATTCCAACCTTATTAAACCGTAATTCTTTCTGTATGGTCAAATTTTGATTTGACCTCAGTGAGAGAGCTGTTAGTGTCAGTAAATCACAATGGTGTTCCGACGCACTGTAACAAAAGTTTCAAAGGTTGAGGTGAAGCCTTGCCAGGTGAAGGAGAAGGGCCCCGATCTAACAAACTGCAGACCACAAAGCACACTAAACCTCAAAACAACAAGAAGAAGAAGGAAACTACCACTTTCTGCCATGTACAAAAGGACCAGTACCTGCCATGGGGAGACTACATCTTCACTGGGAAAAAGACAAAGAACAACAAGAAGCGTTGACCCAACATTTCTGATATTTAAAAATAATAAAAAACATATTAATTGATTTTGTTTGTATTATTTATGCTTTTATTATTTTCAACTGTAAACGTGCTGTTTTGGGAATATATTTTGAGTTACATAATATTTAGGTACAGCAGTTTATTTCACTGTATCTCCTTGTGTGAGTGTGTGGGTAGTGTGTGGATAGTGTGTGGGTACTATGGGTGTGTGGGCATTATGGAGAACTAGTCATGGCTAACTGTGACCCTATATACGGGTTACATCGGCCTTAACGCCCTTGTCTCAGCGCTATCTCATATATCCAAATTTCACATATTTGAAAGTATTAGATAACCAAAATATCTGGAAAATATTTAGTTAAAAATACAAATAATACAACAAAATCAAAAACAGAAGGAAAAAACAATACCCGTGAAAGTGGAAATAAGGAGGAGGCAGAGCAGATGATACACAGGAAGGCAGTAATCATCATCCCCGTGTGAACCAGCAAGAGAAGAACTCCTTCGCCTCACCGTCCACCCGCGTACGATCAGCTGAGTGAAGTTGCCTCGTGTTGCAGTAAACTTTATCTGTAAAAGGACAATTTACTTTTACTTTTATTGTTTATCTTACTGTTTATAACTGTTTATTTTCTCTTACATAATGTACACTAAGTATGGGAGTGTACAGTAAGTTATACCGGATGGCAACAAATTCACATTCGTCTTGCAAATATTAAAACATTACCCTAACAACAGTATTGTATAACAACACGAGCTAAAGTGATGTGTAAAAAGGTCGGTTGCAAAAAGAAATATTATTCTTTTAAGTCTTTTTCAGTTTGTTCAGTGCTAACAACATTATAGGTCATATTTCATGCAGTATGCATATACAATGTTTGCTGGCGGTTTAATACCTTTCTGTTTACTGATGATGTAAAACCCTCGTTAAAATACTTTAGAGTCGTTTACAAAATATTTGGTGCGTTTCCGGAGCATTGTATGTTTTTACAGCATGCGAGGCGGCAGGTATGTGGAGTTTTAAGAGCACTTCACGCTATAGCTCAGTTGGCCACGGATTAGCGAATTACGAACTGAAAATGTTTGGATCGTCATCTGTTTCGTGTAAGCTGTGTCGGACATTTTGTGCTACATTAAAGTCCAGCGATCTGTGGCAGCTGTCGGGCTCCTGCCTGACCACCCTTTGCCTAAGAAGAGCGATTGTCTGAAGGTGTTCGAGTAGTTACTCAATTGTGAAAAAGTGATAGTGAGTCCCATAGACATGGCTGCCAGTTAGGGACAGTGTGGATACGGCACACTACATAGCATGTCTTCGGAAAGTAAAGGAGGCCGTGTAGCCAAGACTGCACTCAACCGCCTTCACTTCCCCAATTACAGCTAGGTGGACTGAGAGCGCCTCGGGATTATCATATCTATAATGCCAGGCGGTAACACCATCCCCTTGACACCTCGGAGACTATACAGTACTGTGTTCGGGGCGTGTTTGTGGGTCTCTACTGCCGCCTCCCTATCGTTGAGTTGCTCCCCACTTACCGTAACCAGTCGAGGTCACTGTGGGAGGCCATGTATGGTACAGTACAGTACAGAGTCACGCCCCCCTCAACAACGTCCGCACCTCGCCTGCTGAATACAGTATTTGCAAATGTGACCATAAACCCCAACAATTGTAGCAAATTACAAGTCCCGGGATTTGCCCCTGGTATTAACAGTGACAAGCGTCCCATTCCTGGTAAGTAGCAGGTGGCCGGAGGTAGTGCAATCCTCTCCCAGACTACACGGAGATGAGAGAGAGCTGGTTGACCATCATGGTAAGGACGCGTCACTATTTGGACCCCAGGGAGGTCATTATCGTAAGTTAAGTGAAAGGCATTTGGAATACTGGACGACTAGACGCTATATGAATTTCTTTACCCTAGTTTTCCCACCGATAATAATGAGTACAAGGGAGGTAGTCTCATCGGCGTTCATCAACACCATAGCCGTGATCCAGGTATATGCTGATAACCACAAGGAAAAAGAAAACACGAAGTTCCCAAGCGCTTTCGTGTAATTCACATCTTCAGGGGTGAGTACAGACTGTAGGAATTAAAATCAATAAACCTTAGTGATGGTCAGTTCAAAACTGATAATATGTTACATAAATTTATTTGTCAGTGGCCCAAGGTTAAAAATGCTTTGAAAACCTTTGATCTAGATGTATGATAGTTATTTTGTGGGTCCCTTATTTTTGACCTGACCTGACTAGTCACGTCACCCCCCTTCTCTTAAGCTCCTCTACGTGTGTGTTGGTGTGGGGATTAGTGGATGACATCATTATGACCTGACCTCATGTTTTTAAGGTCACCCTGTATATTTAAGCCTCTCTCTGTCCATGTAATCCAGTTGCCTCTGAAGATGTCTTGAATAAAGACGAAAGCTAAGGTGCTCCGTTGTTTCCATTTTCCCGTGTGATTTTATCAAGATATATATATATATATCTATATATATACATATATATACAGTATATATAAGAAAATAAGGAGTCTGTAATAGGCCGGTTGGCCTGTGCATGGCAGCTCCTGTCGAGAGTTACTACCGCTCTCTATCATCCATGAATCTATCTAGCCTCCTTTTGAAACTTTCCAGAGTTCCCGCACTTACTACAAAGTTGCTAAGCTTGTTCCACTCGTCCACCACCCTATTTGTGAACCAGTTCCTTCCTATCTCCCTCCTAAACCTAAACTTATCTAACTTGAATCCGTTGCTCCGAGTCCTATCCTGCTCGGATATTATAAGAACTTTATCTATATCCCCTTTATATATATCTTCGCTAGTTTATACAATGGTGAACTATGTTAATATGCCCTTCATTGTGAACCAATAAGCATAATTAAATTTAATTAATTTCAAAGTAATTATTGTAGGTGTTACATTCAATGTCACTCGGTGGTGGTGATGTGTGGCCGTGGTGTTGTTATGATCAATACTTTGGGGAGAATGACAGACTTCGTCACACACACTACGTGTAAACTACTTGTGAATCTGTGTTATGATTTTGTCCTCTAAAACCTGGTATTGATCACGGCTATTGACTTCATCCTTGTTTCACTTTAATTGTTTTGGTTCAGACAATAAATCCATTAAGAGCGGCTGTTGGTTTCATTAATTAGAGAAGGTCAGGTTATCTCACCTGGCGGGGAATTCCTTCATCTGTTCTCTATAAATTGATGAAAGTCATTTTTCACTCCTAATTTCCCCAGAGACCAACAACCTGCAGAAAAGGAATATAATTATAGCTTTTGTTTTTTATATTTTTCACCCGTGAGAATTAGTGCTACTGACCTGGTGATACCCTGAGGCTAGAGTGTTGACGTCGGTGTTTATAAACGAATCATACTTGACCTTTCCCACCAATTATTATATACTAATAAGTATAATGTTCAAACATATCCAATCCATAAGTTGTCGCTTTTTTTTAAATCTAAATACGTCTTTATTCAAGACATCTTCAGAGGCAACTGGATTACATGGACAGAGAGAGGCTTAAATATGCAGGGTGATCTTAAAAACATGAGGTCAGGTCATAATGATGTCATCCACTAATCCCCACACCAACACACACGTAGAGGAGCTTAAGAGAAGGGGGGGGGGGTGACGTGACTAGTTAGGTCAGGTCAAAAATAAGGGACCCACAAAATAACTATCATACATCTAGATCAAAGGTTTTCAAAGCATTTTTAACCTTGGGCCACTGACAAATAAATTTATGTAACATATTATCAGTTTTGAACTGACCATCACTAAGGTTTATTGATTTTAATTCCTACAGTCTGTACTCACCCCTGAAGATGTGAATTACACGAAAGCGCTTGGGAACTTCGTGTTTTCTTTTTCCTTGTGGTTATCAGCATATACCTGGATCACGCGCACCTACAGTGATTTATTTGCATATATATATATATATATATATATATATATATATATATATATATATATATATATATATATATATATATATATATATATATATATATATATATATATATATATATATATATATATATATATATTATTTCCTGTAGTAGTTTGAAAGTTCCTGATATTAGTAAAACTATTTCATTCAAAAACCTTGTACGAGCAATAGGTAACTGAGACGGCTATGGTGTTGATGAACGCCGATGAGACTACCTCCCTTGTACTCATTATTATCGGTGGGAAAACTAGGGTAAAGAAATTCATATAGCGTCTAGTCGTCCAGTATTCCAAATGCCTTTCACTTAACTTACGATAATGACCTCCCTGGGGTCCAAATAGTGACGCGTCCTTACCATGATGGTCAACCAGCTCTCTCTCATCTCCGTGTAGTCTGGGAGAGGATTGCACTACCTCCGGCCACCTGCTACTTACCAGGAATGGGACGCTTGTCACTGTTAATACCAGGGGCAAATCCCGGGACTTGTAATTTGCTACAATTGTTGGGGTTTATGGTCACATTTGCAAATACTGTATTCAGCAGGCAAGGTGCGGACGTTGTTGAGGGGGGCGTGACTCTGTACTGTACTGTACCGTACATGGCCTCCCACAGTGACCTCGACTGGTTACGGTAAGTGGGGAGCAACTCAACGATAGGGAGGCGGCAGTAGAGACCCACAAACACACCCCGAACACAGTACTGTATAGTCTCCGAGGTGTCAAGGGGATGGTGTTACCGTCTGGCATTATAGATATGATAATCCCGAGGCGCTCTCAGTCCACCTAGCTGTAATTGGGGAAGTGAAGGCGGTTGAGTGCAGTCTTGGCTACACGGCCTCCTTTACTTTCCGAAGACATGCTATGTAGTGTGCCGTATCCACACTGTCCCTAACTGGCAGCCATGTCTATGGGACTCACTATCACTTTTTCACAATTGAGTAACTACTCGAACACCTTCAGACAATCGCTCTTCTTAGGCAAAGGGTGGTCAGGCAGGAGCCCGACAGCTGCCACAGATCGCTGGACTTTAATGTAGCACAAAATGTCCGACACAGCTTACACGAAACAGATGACGATCCAAACATTTTCAGTTCGTAATTCGCTAATCCGTGGCCAACTGAGCTATAGCGTGAAGTGCTCTTAAAACTCCACATACCTGCCGCCTCGCATGCTGTAAAAACATACAATGCTCCGGAAACGCACCAAATATTTTGTAAACGACTCTAAAGTATTTTAACGAGGGTTTTACATCATCAGTAAACAGAAAGGTATTAAACCGCCAGCAAACATTGTATATGCATACTGCATGAAATATGACCTATAATGTTGTTAGCACTGAACAAACTGAAAAAGACTTAAAAGAATAATATTTCTTTTTGCAACCGACCTTTTTACACATCACTTTAGCTCGTGTTGTTATACAATACTGTTGTTAGGGTAATGTTTTAATATTTGCAAGACGAATGTGAATTTGTTGCCATCCGGTATAACTTACTGTACACTCCCATACTTAGTGTACATTATGTAAGAGAAAATAAACAGTTATAAACAGTAAGATAAACAATAAAAGTAAAAGTAAATTGTCCTTTTACAGATAAAGTTTACTGCAACACGAGGCAACTTCACTCAGCTGATCGTACGCGGGTGGACGGTGAGGCGAAGGAGTTCTTCTCTTGCTGGTTCACACAGGGATGATGATTACTGCCTTCCTGTGTATCGTCTGCTCTGCCTCCTCCTTATTTCCACTTTCACGGGTATTGTTTTTTCCTTCTGTTTTCGATTTTGTTTTATTATTTGTATTTTTAACTAAATATTTTCCAGATATTTTGGTTATCTAATACTTTCAAATATGTGAAATTTGGATATATGAGATAGCGCTGAGACAAGGGCGTTAAGGCCGATGTAACCCGTATATAGGGTCACAGTTAGCCATGACTAGTTCTCCATAATGCCCACACACCCATAGTACCCACACACTATCCACACACTACCCACACACTCACACAAGGAGATACAGTGAAATAAACTGCTGTACCTAAATATTATGTAACTCAAAATATATTCCCAAAACAGCACGTTTACAGTTGAAAATAATAAAAGCATAAATAATACAAACAAAATCAATTAATATGTTTTTTATTATTTTTAAATATCAGAAATGTTGGGTCAACGCTTCTTGTTGTTCTTTGTCTTTTTCCCAGTGAAGATGTAGTCTCCCCATGGCAGGTACTGGTCCTTTTGTACATGGCAGAAAGTGGTAGTTTCCTTCTTCTTCTTGTTGTTTTGAGGTTTAGTGTGCTTTGTGGTCTGCAGTTTGTTAGATCGGGGGCCCTTCTCCTTCACCTGGCAAGGCTTCACCTCAACCTTTGAAACTTTTGTTACAGTGCGTCGGAACACCATTGTGATTTACTGACACTAACAGCTCTCTCACTGAGGTCAAATCAAAATTTGACCATACAGAAAGAATTACGGTTTAATAAGGTTGGAATTTAAAGAAATTGACAACAAAATGAAGCTCTGTTTATCACTATAGTGTTGAGGGCTGGTGTTTGTAGAGATGATGGATGGTGTTATAATATGTAGTGATGATGGATGGTGTTATATGTAGTGATGAAGGATGGCATTATATGTAGTAATGAGGGATGGTGTTATATGTAGTGATGATAGGAGGGTAATATATGTAGTGATGATGGATGGTGTTATATATAGTGATGATGCATGATGATATATGTAGTGATGATGGTTGGTGTTATATGTAGTGATGCTGGATGGTGTTATATGTAGTGATGATGGATGATAATATATGTAGTGATGATAGGATGGTTCTATATGTAGTGATGGATGGTGTTATATGTAGTGATGATGGATGATGTTATATGTAGTGATGATAGGATGGTTTTATATGTAGTGATGATGGATGGTGCTATATGTAGTGATGATGCATGATGTTATATGTAGTGATGATGGTTGGTGTTATATGTAGTGATGCTGGATGGTGTTATATGTAGTGATGATGGATAGAGTTATATGTAGTGATGATGGATGATGTTATATGTAGTGATGATGGGTGGTGTTATATGTAGTGATGTTGGATGGTGTTATATGTAGTGATGATGGATGATATTATATGTAGTGATGATAGGTTGGTTTTATATGTAGTGATGATGGATGGTGTTATATGTAGTGATGATGCATGATGTTATATGTAGTGATGATGGGTGGTGTTATATGTAGTGATGCTGGATGGTGTCATATGTAGTGATGATGGATGGAGTTATATGTAGTGATGATGGATGATGTTATATGTAGTGATGATGGTTGGTGTTATATGTAGTGATGTTGGATGGTGTTATATGTCGTGATGGATGGTTCTATATGTAGTGATGGTGGATGGTGTTATATGTAGTGATGATGGATCATGTTATATGTAGTGATGATGGATAGTGTTATATGTAGTGATGATGATGGATGGTGTTATAAGTAGTGATGATGGATGTTGTTATATGTATTGATGAAGGATGGTGTTAGTGAAGATTGTGAAGTGAGATATAGTGAAGATTGTGAAGTGAGGTGTAGTGAAGATTGTGAAGTGAGATGTAGTGAAGATTGTGAAGTGAGATGTGGTGAAGATTGTGAAGTGAGATGTAGTGATGATTGTGAAGTGAGATGTAGTGAAGATTGTGAAGTGAGATGTAGGGAAGATTGTGAAGTGACATGTAGTGAAGATTGTGAAGTGAGATGTAGTGAAGATTGTGAAGTAAGATGTAGTGAAGATTGTGAAGTGAGATGTAGTGAAGACTGTGAAGTGAGATTTAGTGAAGATTGTGAAGTGAGATGTAGTGAAGATTGTGAAGCGAGATGTAGTGAAGACTGTGAAGTGAGATGTGGTGAAGATTGTGAAGTGAGATGTAGTGAAGATTGTGAAGTGAGATGTGGTGAAGATTGTGAAGTGAGATGTAGTGAAGATTGTGAAGTGAGATGTAGTGAAGATTGTGAAGTGAGATGTAGTGAAGATTGTGAAGTGGGA
This sequence comes from Homarus americanus, assembly GCF_018991925.1. Lineage (NCBI taxonomy): Eukaryota > Metazoa > Arthropoda > Malacostraca > Decapoda > Nephropidae > Homarus > Homarus americanus. Next base: position 3,007 of record NW_024726814.1, on the reverse strand, counting down.
TGTAGTGAAGATTGTGAAGTGAGATGTAGTGAAGATTGTGAAGTGAGATGTAGTGAAGATTGTGAAATGAGATGTAGTGAAGATTGTGAAGTGAGATGTAGTGAAGATTGTGAAGTGAGATGTAGTGAAGATTGTGAAGTAGATTATAAAGTAAACTGTAGTAATTGAGGTTAAACGAACGCGGGTTATTCTGTAGTGTATCCGTGTCTTGTTAACGTGGAACCAACATGGCGGTGGTTCTCAATATAGATGCGTTATTTTGCCGGGAATTTCTGTCAAAACGAAATATGAATCAACCATATTTCGCCTAAATTAACCTAGCGGCTTTATTATATATTCTAAGATGTTTGAGTTGGATAGATCAGATCAGGTTAGGTTAAGTCAGGTTGGGTTAGGTTAGGTTAGTTTTGTTAATTTTGCCACTTAGAGGCTAGTTTATTGTGCCCCCCATACTCATCCTGTGAGCGGTAGCGCAAAGAGATTACAAAGTGGTGTTAGATGAGGTAGGTGGTTAAGTTAAGTTTCAATAGGTTAGGTTAGATTACGTCAGGTTGGGTTAAGTTAGGTTAGGTAGGTAATAAGTAGATAGGTTACGGTCGGTAGGTGGGAAAGTTAGGTTTGATTAGGTTAGCTTATGTCAGACGGGGAGGTTAGGTTCGATTATGTCAGGTTAGGTTAGATTATGTCGATTATGTCAGGTTAGGTTAGATTATGTCAGGTTAGGTTAGATTATGTCAGGTTAGGTTAGATTATGTCAGGTTAGGTTAGATTACGTCAGGTTAGGTTAGATTACGTCAGGTTAGGTTAGATTATGTCAGGTTAGGTTAGATTATATCAGGTTAGGTTAGATAATGTCAGGTTAGGTTAGATTATGTCAGGTTTGGTTAGATTATGTCAGGTTAGGTAAGTAGGTGGAGGTGGGTAAAAAAGGTTAGGTTAGGTCGGCAGGTTTTAGTGTAGGAGCTTAAGTAATCCCGTAAAAATTTCATGTTAATTTTTGACACCATACATCGTAATAATCCTTATAAACTATGTTAAGGAACTGTGGTGTAATTTTTTCTGAACGGTTTATTATAAGTTTTATGCCATTAAAGAAGTTTTATCAAAGAGCGGCGTAATGAACCACAGACGTATTACCATTAAGTCCTAAGTAACTTAAAACATGACTAATAACCTATGAACATGTACTGTAGTATTATATGATTACAATTTAACATAATATATTATGAATGCTGTTATAATATCTTAAGTGTGTTACAAACATGGCTGCTCATATATGCCATCCTGTCTCTGGCAAAGAAGAGATTGCAGTAAGTAAAATTAATTGCTAAAGACAAATACTGGAAATTAAACATATACTTATTACCATTATCTGAAAAGCTTAGAACCACCGTTTTATATTCATTAAAAGTTTGTAGTGTTATACATCATGTATATACAAGTCACAAGTTATTATTTACGACATTGCTTCAGTCCTCGTCATCAGAGTCTCCTGTGTACAACAGATTCCTTCACCTTGTTTAGGCATTTCTCATCATCTGCTTGACAGTTATACATCTCGGTGCATGTCATGCTATTCTTTCTGATTCTTTCTGTATGAACATGACAATGATCCACATTTCCTGACGCCACATCCACATTTAACAAGTTCTGTGATTGCTTCTGGAGCTGGTGGTTGGTCTGATATTACTAGTATGAAACAGTCATTGTCAATCTTCCAGCCATGCTCTAATTGTGAAAGCATTTCACTGTCTGCATCACAAGACCACAGAAGAGCTTGATACCTTCCTCTCAATATATGATACTTTAGAGTTGCTGCAGTCGCTGGTAGTTCTCCAGCTTCTGCCTGCGTTATCTTGAAGAGATGCCATCTAAGTTTTGACAGTTTAGTGAAAGTCATTCGTGGACAGTAGAGCTTAAATACAAATTCCTCTAGACCAATATACATGTCTGCTGGAGGGCATTTGGTCTACTCAGCATCTTGAATGCATCTAGGACTTTTGTGTTAGATTTCATCAAAGTGCTCCAACATGCTTTCTTTCCTTTGCCAACAAATTTTCCAATGCAGTCAGATCCTGTGAAGGCATGGAAACCTGTAAGGCTCTCTGCCCAATGTGTCGTCGCTCACCAGTTCCTGTTATCATACTTGTATTTTCTCCAAGTTGAGGCTGCTTTAATATGCCAAACACATCAGTGTCTGGTGACTTGATATGTACAGTGCTGCCCTTCTGTGATGCATATACTGTATGTCCTGCTTAAGTTCTATAACTTGTGATAGCAATTTGATGGTTGAAGTCTTATTTGCTGCTTTCCACGACAGTAGATTAACCTTGGACAGCTTTTCCCAGATGCTCAATGGACCAACAATACGTTCCTTGACAAAATTTTCATAATTTTGGCTTCCAACTTCATATGCTCATAGATTGTCATATTTGGCATTTTCTGGCATTACAGCTCCAGTTACCAAGTTTATAAGAGCATCATTTTCTTGGGATTACAGTCACCAATAACATTGTGTAGCTTCTGTACATCAGCATATTGACAGCTGACAATAGCTGTAGAGAGCTCATGGTGTTCTGTTCTTTTGTAATCTTTATGAGTTTGATATTTTATGTAATGAACTTAATTTGAAAACCCAAATGGTAGTATATGATCTTTTATCACCTTAGACACTCTGTGCGTCATGCCTCTCAAGTGATTTTTTTTCCTCTCTTACTTCTCTGGACAAATACGACCTTTATCCCATCAGAAAAAATATCACCATATATTTTCTTAATCTACAGGTGCCAAGGTTTAAAATGACGGATGGTGTTAAAAATTAACCTGAAATTTTTACGTGACCACATATTGTCTTGTTGGGTTTCTGAGAGAACTTCACGGCTAAATAGCGCCTCTGTATTGATAGCCGGTACATGTCGTAATATCCACCGCCCATAGTTAAATCTTTATGTCCGTTTATTTTGTCCTAATTTAAGTATCAAAGAGTGTTTTTATTTTTAAGTATCTT
>NW_024726813.1:0-14947 GCF_018991925.1 Homarus americanus | reverse complement strand
TCAGTTACGTATTGCTCAAAGGGCCATTCTCATCCACATACCTATGCTAGGGCAACGCAAATTTAATGCATGGTATTTGGAACCCTTCCCTTTGTATTTTAATGACACACTGTTTACTCTGGATAAACCAAAAGAAATTTTGCTAATTGATGAAGCTTACTCTTTGTTAGCATTGGATGATCCTATGGTACTATCTCGGTGTAAATCATCATATTTACATTTACACTAATGTCCAGCCTATGTATTCGCATTTATACCTGCTGCAGAAGGAATATGAGAATTGGCACTCATACAAACTAACGTACGCACAGCGCTAACACAATGCAATTATACACCGGTTTCTTGGAAAAATGTGTTTCATGCGCATCTACATAATGTGCAGTATTTTTTCTTTCTTGATGAAACTAAAGTCATTTTAAGGTGCAAAGATGGTGGTAAACAGTTAGTTTTGAAAGGTTATTATAAGGCTCCGGATTATTGTGAAATAACCTGTAGTTCGATAAAGACCTTGCCTTCTCATCAGCATTTTGTATTGAATTCAAATCTTACTTCAGATTTGATTCCATTGTATTAAGTTCCTAATTTGACTATTAGTAAACTCAATATTGTTTCAGAGAAGTTAAAAGTTATTTCTTATTTGAAAGAGTCACAGTTTACTAACTTAGAAGATTACTTGCCATTTCATTTTGCATGGGGATTTGCTATACCATGTTTAACTATTCCCACGTTTGTGTTAATGCTGTGTGTCTATGAAGCCCATAGTTAAGGTCCAATAACTTTTTGTGTCTACGAGTCTCATAGTGAAGCCCTAATACCTGTTGTGTGTCAATGAGGCCAATAGTTAAGGCCCAATACCTGCTGTGTGTCTATGAGGCCCATAGTTAAGGTCCAATACCTGTTGTGTGTCTCATGGGGTCTGAGTTAAGGCCCAATACCTGTGTGTGTCTACAAGGCCCATAGTGAAGCCCCAACCTGTTGTGTGTCTACGAGGTCCATAGTTAAGACCCAATACCTGTTGTGTTCCAAAGAGGCCCATAGTTAAGGCCCAATACCTGTTGTGTGCCAAAGAGCCCATAGTTAGGGCCCAATACCTGTTTCTGTGTCATGAGGCTCATAGTGAAGCCCCAATACCTGTTGTGTGTCTATGAGCCCCATAGCTAAGGCCCAATACCTGCTGTGTGTCTATGAGGCCCATAGTTAAAGCCTAATACATGTTGTGTGTCTACGAGGCCCATAATTAAGGCCTAATACCAGCTGTGTGTCTATGCTGCTTATAGTTAAGGCCCAATACCTGTTTTGTGTCAATGAGGCCCATAGTTAAGGCCCAATAACTGCTGTGTGTCTATGAAGCCCATAGTTAAGGTGCAATACCTTTTGCGTGTCTACGAGGCTCATAGTGAAGCCCTAATACCTGTTGTGTGTCTATGAGGCCCATAGTTAAGGCCCAACACCTGCTGTGTGTCTATGAGGCCCATGGTTAAGGTCCAATACCTGTTGTGTGTCTACGGGGGTCTTAGTTAAGGCATAATACCTGTTGTGTGTCTACAAGGCCCATAGTGAAGCCCCAATACCTGTTGTGTGTCTCTGAGGCCCATAGTTTAGACCCAATACCTGTTGTGTGCGAACGAGGCTCTTAGTTAAGGGAAAATACCTGCTGCGTGTCTACGAGGCCCATAGTTAAGACCCAATACCTGTTGTGTTCCCAAGAAGCCAATAACTAAGGCCCAATACCTGTTGTGTGTCTACGAGGCCCATAGTGAAGCCCCAATACCTGTTGTGTGTCAACGAGGCCCATAGTTAAGGCCCAATACCTGTTGTGTGTCTACGGGGGTCTTAGTTAAGGCCCAATACCTGTTGCGTGTCTTCAAGGCCCAAAGTGAAGCCCTAATACCTGTTGTGTGTCTACGAGGCCCCTATTTGAGACCCAATACCTGTTGTGTTCAAAAGAGGGCAATAGTTAAGGCCCAACACCTGCTATGTGTCTACGAGGCCCATAGTTAACGCCTAATACCTATTGTGTGTCTATGAGGCCCATAGTTATGGCCCAATTCCTGTTGTGTGCCTAAGAGGCCCATAGATAAGGTCCAATACCTGCTGTGTGTCTACGAGGCCCATGGTTAACGCCTAATACCTGTTGTGTGTCTCCGAGGCCCATAGTTAAGGCCTAATACCTGTTGTGTGTCTACGAGGCTCTTAGTTAAGCCCCAATACCTGTTGTTTGTTTAAGAGGCCCATAGCTAAGGCCCAATACCTGCTGTGTGTCTACGAGGCCCATAGTTAACGCCCCATACCAGTTGTGTGTCTACGAGGCCCATAGTGAAGCCCCAATAACTGCTGTGTGTTTATGAAGCCCACAGTTAAGGTGCAATACCTTTTGCATGTCTACGAGGCTCATAGTGAAGTCCTAATACTTGTTGTGTGTCTATGTGACCAATAGTTAAGGCGCAATACCTGCTGTGTGTCAACAAGGCCCATAGTGAAACCCCAATACCTGTTGTGTATCTATGAGGCCCATAGTTAAGGTCCAATACCTGTTGTGTGTCTATGGGGGTCTTAGTTAAGGCCCAATACCTGTTGCGCGTCTACGAGGCCCATAGTTAAGACCCAATACCTGTTTTGTGTCAATGAGGCCCATAGTTAAGGCCCAATAACTGCTGTGTGTTTATGAAGCCCACAGTTAAGGTGCAATACCTTTTGCATGTCTACGAGGCTCATAGTGAAGTCCTAATACTTGTTGTGTGTCTATGAGACCAATAGTTAAGGCCCAATACCTGCTGTGTGTCTACAAGGCCCATAGTGAAACCCCAATACCTGTTGTGTGTCTATGAGGCCCATAGTTAAGGTCCAATACCTGTTGTGTGTCTATGGGGGTCTTAGTTAAGGCCCAATACCTGTTGCGCGTCTACGAGGCCCATAGTTAAGACCCAATACCTGTTTTGTTTCCAAGAGGCCCATAGTTAAGGCCCAATACCTGTTGTGTGTCTATGAGGCTCATAGTTAAGCCCCAATACCTATTGTGTGTCTAAGAGGGCCATAGCTAAGCCCCAATAACTGCTGTCTGTCTACGAGGCCCATAGTTAACGCCCAATACCTGTTGTGTGTCTACGAGGCCCATAGTTAAGGCTCAATGCCTGTTGTGTGTCTACGAGGCCCATAGTTAAGGCCCAATACCTGTTGTGTGTCAATGAGGCCCATAGTTAAGGCCCAATAACTGCTGTGTGTCTATGAAGCCCATAGTTAAGGTCCAATACCTTTTGCGTGTCTACCAGTCTCATAGTGAAGACCTAATACCTGTTGTGTGTCTACGAGGCCAATAGTTAAGGCCCAATACCTGTTGGGTGTCTACAATGCCCATAGTGAAGCCCCAATACCTGTTGTGTGTCTACGATTCCCATAGTTAAGACCCAATACCTGTTGTGTTCCCAAGAGGCCCATAGTTAAGGCACAATACCTGCTGTGTGTCTACGAGGCCCATAGTTAACTATTAAAACCTGTTGTGTGTCTATGAGGCCCATAGTTATGGCTCAATACCTGTTGTGTGCCTAAGACGCCCATAGTTAAGGCCCAATACCTGTTGTGTGTCTACGAGGCTCTTAGTTAAGCCCCAATACCTGTTGTGTGTCTATGGGCCCCATATTGAAGGCCCAATACCTGTTGTGTGTCTACGAGGCTCTTAGTTAAGCCCCAATACCTGTTGTGTGTTTAAAAGGCTCATAGCTAAGGCCCAATACCTGCTGTGTGTCTACGAGGCCCATAGTTAACGCCCCATACCTGTTGTGTGTCTACGCGGCCCATAGTGAAGCCCCAATACCTGTTGTGCGTCTATGAGGCCCATAGCTAAGGCCCAACACCTGTTTTGTGTCTACTAGGCCCATAGCTAAGGCCCAATACCTGTTTTGTGTCTACGTAGCCCATAGTTAAGGCCCAATACCTGTTGTGTGTCAATGAGGCCCATAGTTAAGGCCCAATAACTGCTGTGTGTCTATGAAGCCCATAGTTAAGGTCCAATACCTTTTGCGTGTCTATGAGTCTCATAGTGAAGCCCTAATACCTGTTGTGTGTCTATGAGGCCAAACGTTAAGGCTCAATACCTGTTGGGTGTCTACAAGGCCCATAGTGAAGCCCCAATACCTGTTGTGTGTCTACGAGGCCCATAGTTAAGACCCAATACCTGTTGTGTTCCCAAGAGGCCCATAGTTAAGGCACAATACCTGCTGTGTGTCTACGAGGCCCATAGTTAACTCCTAAAACCTGTTGTGTGTCTATGAGGCCCATAGTTATGGCCCAATACCTGTTTTGTGTCTATGAGCCCCATATTAAGGCCCAATACCTGTTGTGTGTCTACGAGGCTCTTAGTTAAGCCCCAATACCTGTTGTGTGTTTAAGAGGCCGATAGCTAAGGCCCAATACCTGCTGTGTGTCTACTAGGCCCATAGTTAACGCCCCATACCTGTTGTGTGTCTACGAGGCCCATAGTGAAGCCCCAATACCTGTTGTGTGTCAACGAGGCCCATAGTTAAGGCCCAATACCTGTTGTGTGTCTACGGGGTCTTAGTTAAGGCCCAATACCTGTTGCGTGTCTTCAAGGCCCATAGTTAAGGCCCAACACCTGCTGTGTGTCTACGAGGCCCATAGTTAACGCCTAATACCTGTTGTGTGTCTATGAGGCCCATAGTTATGGCCCAATTCCTGTTGTTTGCCTAAGAGGCCCATAGTTAAGACCCAACAACTGTTGTGTGTCTACGAGGCCCATAGTTAACGCCTAATACCTGTTGTGTGTCTCCGAGGCCCATAGTTAAGGCTAAATACCTGTTGTGTGTCTATGAGGCTCTTAGTTAAGCCCCAATACCTGTTGTGTGTCTTAGAGGGCCATAGCTAAGGCCGAATACCTACTGTGTGTCTACGAGGCCCATAGTTAACGCCCAATACCTGTTGTATGTCTACGAGGCCCATAGTGAAGCCCCAATACCTGTTGTGTGTCTACGAGGCTCTTAGTTAAGCACCTATACCTGTTTTGTGTCTATGAGCCCCATAGTGAAGGCCCCATACCTGTTGTGTGTCTACGAGGCTCTTAGTTAAGCCTCAATACCTGTTGTGTGTTTAAGAGGCCCATAGCTAAGGCCCAATACCTGCTGTGTGTCTACTAGGCCCATAGTTAACGCCCCATACCTGTTGTGTGTCTACGAGGCCCATAGTGAAGCCCCAATACCTGTTGTGTGTCAACGAGGCCCATAGTTAAGGCCCAATACCTGTTGTGTGTCTACGGGGGTCTTAGTTAAGGCCCAATACCTGTTGCGTGTCTTCAAGGCCCATAGTTAAGGCCCAACACCTGCTGTGTGTCTACGAGGCCCATAGTTAACGCCTAATACCTGTTGTGTGTCTATGAGGCCCATAGTTATGGCCCAATTCCTGTTGTTTGCCTAAGAGGCCCATAGTTAAGACCCAACAACTGTTGTGTGTCTACGAGGCCCATAGTTAACGCCTAATACCTGTTGTGTGTCTCCGAGGCCCATAGTTAAGGCCCAAACCTGTTAGGCTCCATGAGGCTCTTAGTTAAGGCCCACACACCTGCTGTGTAAGCTTGATAAAAGCTCCATAGCTAAGGCCCAATACCTGGGTTGTGTGTCTACGAGGCCCATAGTTAATGCCCCATACCTGTTGTTGTGTGTCTACGGGCCCATAGTGAATCCCTCATTACCTGCTGTGTGTCTACGTGGCCCATAGTGAACCCCAATACCTGCTGTGTGTTTATGCTGCTTATAGTTGTTTTGTGTCAATGAGGCCCATAGTTAAGGCCCAATAACTGCTGTGTGTTTATGAAGCCCACAGTTAAGGTGCAATACCTTTTGCGTGTCTACGAGGCTCATAGTGAAGTCCTAATACCTGTTGTGTGTCTATGAGGCCCATAGTTAAGGTCCAATACCTGTTGTGTGTCTATGGGGTCTTAGTTAAGGCCCAATACCTGTTGTGCGTCTACGAGGCCCATAGTTGCAATACCTGTTTTGTTCCCAAGAGGCCCATAGTTAAGGCCCAATACCTGTTGTGTGTCTATGAGGCTCTTAGTTAAGCCCAATACCTGTTGTGTGTCTAAGAGGGCCATAGCTAAGCCCCAATACCTGCTGTGTGTCTATGCGGCCCATAGTTAATGCCCAATACCTGTTGTGTGTCAATGGCCCATAGTTAAGGCCCAATACCTGCTGTGTGTCTATGAAGCCCATAGTTAAGGTCCATTACCTTTCTGTGTCTACGAGGCCCATAGTTAAGGCCCAATACCTGTTGTGTGTCTACAAGGCTCTTAGTTAAGCCCCAATACCTGTTGTTTGTTTAAGAGGCCCATAGCTAAGGCCCAATACCTGCTGTGTGCCATGAGGCCCATAGTTAACGCCCAATACCTGTTGTGTGTCTACGAGGCCCATAGAAGCTCCAATACCTGTTGTGTGTCTATGAGGCCCATAGCTAAGGCCCAATACCTGTTGTGTGTCTACGAGGCCCATAGTTAAGGTCCAATACCTGTTGTGTGTCTACGAGGCCCGTAGTTAAGGCCCAATACCTGCTGTACGTCTATGAGGCCCATAGTTAAAATCCAATACCGGTTGTGTCCCTAAGAGAGGCCTGGTGCGTCCCTGTTATCTGTTATGTGTCTGGGCCCATGGTTAAGATCCAATACCTGTTGTGTCTACAGGGCCCTCAGTTATGGCCCAATACCTGTTGTGGCCCTAAGGGGCCCATAGTTAGGGCCCAATACCTGTTGTGTGTCTACGAGGCTCTTAGTTAAGCCCCAATACCTGTTGTGTGTCTATGAGCCCCATAGTGAAGGCCCAAAACCTGTTGTGTGTCTACGAGGCTCTTAGTTAAGGCCCAATACCTGCTGTGTGTTTACGAGGCCCATAGCTAAGGCCCAATACCTGCTGTGTGTCTACGAGGCCCATAGTTAATGCCCCATACCTGTTGTGTGTCTACGTGGCCCATAGTGAATCCCCAATACCTGCTGTGTGTTTATGCTGCTTATAGTTAAGGCCCAATACCTGTTTTGTGTCAGCATGGGGCTGGTTAAGGCCCAATAACTGCTGTGTGTTTGAAGCCCACAGTTTGGGTGCAATACCTTTGCGTGTTTACAGGGCTCATAGTGATCCTAATACCTGTTGTGTGTGTCTATGAAGGCCCATAGTTATGATCCCAATACCTGTTGTGTGTCTATGGGGGTCTTAGTTGAGGCCCAATACCTGTTGCGCGTCTGAGGCCCATAGTTCAAGACCCATGCCTGTTTGTTTCAGAGGCTATAGTTAAGGCCCAATACCTGTTTTGTGTCTATGAAGCTCTTAGTTAAGCCCAATACCTGTTGTGTGTCTAAGAGGGCCATAGCTAAGCCCCAATAACTGCTGTGTGTCTATGCGGCCCATAGTTAATGCCCAATACCTGTTGTGTGTCAATGCGGCCCATAGTTAAGGCCCAATACCCGCTGTGTGTCTATGAAGCCCATAGTTAAGGTCTATTACCTTTCGCGTATCTACGAGGCCCATAGTTAAGGCCCAATACCAGTTGTGTGTCTACGAGGCCCCTAGTGAAGCTCCAATACCTGTTGTGTGTCTATGAGGCAAATAGTTAAAGCCCAATACCTGCTGTGTGTCTATGAGGTCCATAGTTAAGAACCAATACCTGTTGTGTTCCCAAGAGACCCATAGTTAAGGCCCAATACCTGCTGTGTGTCTACGAGGCCCATAGTTTACGCCTTAAACCTGTTGTGTGTCTATGAGGCCCATAGTTAAGGCCCAATACCTGTTGTGTGTCTACGAGGCTAATTAAGGCCCAATACCTGTTGTGTGTTTGAGAGGCCCATAGCTAAGGCACAATACCTGCTGTGTGTCTACCAGGCCCATAGTTAACGCCCTGTACCTGTTGTTTGTCTACGATGCCCATAGTGAATCCCCAATACCTGCTGTGTGTCTATGCTGCTTATAGTTAAGGCCCAATACCTGTTTTGTGTCAATGAGGCCCATAGTTAAGGCTCAATAACTGCTGTGTGTTTATGAAGCCCACAGTTAAGGTGCAATACCTTTGTGTGTCTACGAGGCTCATAGTGAAGTCCTAATACCTGTTGTGTGTCTATGAGGCCAATAGTTAAGGTCCACACTGTGTGTCTATGAGTCCCATGGTTAAGGTTCAATACCTGTTGTGTGTCTGCGGGGGTCTTAGTTAAGGCATAATACCTGTTGTGTGTCTACAAGGCCCATAGTGAAGCCCCAATACCTGTTGTGTGTCTATGAGGCCCATAGTTAAGGTCCAATAACTATTGTGTGTCTATGGGGGTTTTAGTTAAGGCCCAATACCTGTTGAGCGTCTACGAGGCCCATAGTTAAGACCCAATACCTGTTATGTTCCCAAGAGGCCCATAGTTAAGGCCCAATACCTGTTGTGAGTCTACGAGGCTCTTAGTTAAGCCCCAATACCTGTTGTGTGTCTAAGAGGGCCATAGCTAAGGCCCAATACCTGCTGTGTGTCTACGAGGCCCATAGTTAACGCCCAATACCTGTTGTGTGTCTACGAGGCCCATAGTTAAGGCCCAATACCTGCTGTGTGTCTATGAGGCCCATAGTTAAGGCCCAATACCTGTGTGTGTCTATGAGGCCCATAGTTAAGGCCCAATACCTGTTGTGTGTCTACGAGGCCTATAGTTATGGCCCAATACCTGTTGTGTGTCGAAGAGGCCCATAGTTAAAGCCCAATACCTGTTGTGTGTCTACGAGGCCCATAGGGAAGACCCAATACCTGTTTTGTGTCTATGAGACCCATAGCTAAGGCCCAATAACTGCTGTGTGTCTATGAGGCCCATAGTTAAGTCCTAATACCGGTTGTGTGTCTATGAAGCTCATAGTTAAGACCCAATACCTGTTGTGTGTTTACGAGGCCTATAGTTTAGGTCCAATACCTTCTGTGTGTCTATGAAGCCCATAGCTAAGGCCCAATACCTGTTGTGTCTCAATGAGGCCCATAGTTAAGGTCCAATACCTGCTGTGTGTCTATGAAGCCCATAGTTAAGGTTCAATACCTTTTGCATGCCTACGAGGCCCATAGTGAAGCCCTAATACCTGTTGTGTGTCAACGAGGTCATAGTTAAGGCCCAATACCTGTTGTATGTCTATGAGGCCTATAGTTAAGGCCCAATACCTGTTGTGTGTCTACGAGGCCCATAGTTAAGGCCCAATACCTGCTGCGTGTCTATGCGGCCCATAGTTAAGGCCCAATACCTGTTGTGTGTCAATGAGGCCCATATTTAAGTTTCAATACCTGCTGTGTGTCTATGAAGCCCATAGTTAAGTTCCAATACCTTTTGCGTGTCTATGAGGCAAATAGTGAAGCCCTAATACCAGTTGTGTGTCTATGAGGCCAATAGTTAAGGCCCAATATCTGCTGTGTGTCTATGAAGCCCATAGTTATGGTCCAAAACCTGTTGTGTGTCTACGTGGGGTTTTAGTTAAGGCCCAATACCTGTTTCATGTCTACAAGGGCCATAGTGAATCCCCAATACCTGTTGTGTGTGTCTGAGTCCCATAGTTAAGGCCCAATACCTATTGTGTGCCTAAGGGGCACATAGTTAAGGCCCAATACCTGTTGCGTGTCTACGAGGCCCATAGTTAAGGTCCAATACCTGTTATGTGCCTAAGAGGCCCATAGTTAAGGCCCATTACCTGTTGTGTGTTTACACGGCCCATAGTTAAGGCCCAATATGTGTTGTGTCTCTTTGAGGCTCTTAGTTAAGGCCCAATACCTGTTGTGTGTCTACGAGGCCCATAGTTAAGGCTCAATACCTGTTGTGTGTCTATGAGGCTCATAGTTAAGGTCCAATACCTGTTGTGTGCAAAAGAGGCCCATAGTTAAGGCCCAATACTTGTTGTGTGTCTATGAGGCACAAATTTAAGGCCCAATACCTGCTGTGTGTCTATGAGGCCCATTGTTAAGGCCCAATACCTGCTCTGTGTCTATGAGGAACATAGCTAAGGCCTAATACCTGCTGTGTATCTATGAGGCCCATAGTTAAGGCCCAATACCTGCTCTGTGTCTTCGAGGCCTATAATTAACGCCGAATACCTGTTGGAGGCCCATAGTTAAGGCCCATTACCCGTTTTGTGCCCACGAGGCCCATAGTTAAGATACAGTACTTGTTGTGTGTGAAATATGCCCATAGTTAAGGTCTAATATCTGTTGTGTTCAAAATAGGTCCATAGTTATGGCCCAATTACCCATTGTGTGCGACTAATGAATGGATAAATAGTGAAAGCAAATGTGTTCTTGGCAAGGGACCTGGGCTTTCATGAGTTCTTGGCAAGGGGCCTGGGCTTTTATGTGTTCTTGGCAAGGGGCCTGGGCTTTTATGTGTTCTTGGCAAGGGGCCTGGGCATTTATATGTACTTGGCAAGGGGCTTTTATGTGTTCTTGGCAAGCTGGGCTTTTATGTGTTCTTGGCAAGGGGCCTGGGCTTTTATGTGTTCTTGGCAAGGGACCTGGGCTTTTATGTGTTCTTGGCAAGGGGCCTGGGCTTTTATGTGTTCTTGGCAAGGGACCTGGGCTTTTATGTGTTCTTGGCAAGGGGCCTCAGTTTTTCTGTGTTTTTGGCAACAGACCTGGGCTTTTATATGTACTTGGCAAGGGACCTGGGGTTTTATGTGTTCTTGGCAAGGGGCGTGGGCTTTTATGTGTTCTTGGCAGGGGCCTTGGCTTTTATGTGTTCTTGGCAGGGGCCTGGGCTTTTATGTTCTTGGCAGGGACCTGGGATTTTATGAGTTCTTGGCAAAGGAACCTGGGCTTTTATGTGTTCTTGGCAAAGGGATAGCCAGGCTTTTATGTGTTCTTGGCAAGGGGCCTGGACTTTTATATGTAATTGGCAAGGAACCTGGGCTTTTATGTTCTTGGCAAGGGACCTGGGCTTTTATGAGTTCTTGGCAACGGGACTCGGCTTTTATGTGTTCTTGGCAAGGGACCTGGGCTTTTATGAGTTCTTGGCAAGGGGCCTGGGCTTTTATGTGTTCTTGGCAACGGGACTCGGCTTTTATGTGTTCTTGGCAAGGGACCTGGGCTTTTATGTGTTCTTGGCAAGGGGCCTGGGCTTTTATGTGTTCTTGGCAAGGACCTGGGCTTTTATGTGTTCTGGCAAGGAACCTGGCTTTTATGTGTTCTTGGCAAGGACCTGGCTTTTATGTGTTCTGGCAAGGGCCTGGCTTTTGTGGTACTGGCAAGGAACCTGGGCTTTATGTGTTCTCAAGGGACCTGGGCTTTTATGTGTTCTTGGCAAGGGCCTGGGCTTTTATGTGTTCTTGGCAAGGACCTGGGCTTTTATGTGTTCTTGGCAAGGACCTGGGCTTTATGTGTTCTGCAAGGGGCCTGGGCTTTATGTGTTCTGGCAAGGGGCCTTGGCTTTTATGTGTTCTTGGCAAGGCCTGGGCTTTTATGTGTTCTTGGCAAGGGACCTGCTTTTATGATGTTCTGGCAAGGCCTGGCTTTATGTGTGTTCTTGCAAAGGACCTGGCTTTTATGTGTTCTTTGCAAAGGGGCCTGGGCTTTTATGAGTTCTTGGCAGGCCTGGCTTTTTATGTGTTCTTGGCAAGGACCTGGCTTTTATGTGTTCTGGCAAGGGGCCTGGCTTTATGTGTTCTTGGCAAGGGACCTGGGCTTTTGTGAGTTCTGGCAAGGGACCTGGGCTTATGTGTTCTGGCAAGGACCTGGGCTTTATGTGTTCTGGCAAGGGACCTGGGCTTTTATGTGTTCTTGGCAGGACCTGGCTTTTTATGAGTTCTGGCAAGGACCTGGGCTTTATGTGTTCTTGGCAAGGGACCTGGGCTTTTATGTGTTCTTGGCAAGGGCCTGGGCTTTTATGTTCTTGGCAAGGGCCTAAGCTTTTGAGGTTGGCAAGGGGCCTGGGCTTTATGTGTTCTTGGCAAGGACCTGGGCTTTTTGTGTTCTTGGCAAGGGGCCTGGGCTTTTATATGTGTTCTTGGCAAGGGACCTGGGCTTTAAGTTCTGCAAGGACTGGGCTTTTATGTGTTCTAGCAAGGGACCTGGCTTTTATGTGTTCTTGGCAAGGGGCCTGGGCTTTATGTGTTCTTGGCAAGGGACCTGGGCTTTGAGTTCTTGGCAAGGGCGACTCAGAGTTCTTGGCAAGGGGCCTGGGCTTTTATGTGTTCTTGGCAAGGGGCCTGGGCTTTTATGTGTTTTGGCAAGGGACCTGGGTTTTATGTGTTCTTAGCAACGGACTCCTTTTATGTGTTCTTGGCAAGGGACCTGGGCTTTTATGTGTTCTTGGCAGGGCCTGGGCTTTTATGTGTTCTTGGCAAGGGCCTGGGCTTTATGTGTTTTGGCAAGGGCCTGGGTTTTATGTGTTCTTGAGCAGAGGTCGGCTTTATGTGTTCTTGGCAAGGGACCTGGGCTTTTATGTGTTCTTGGCAAGGGACCTGGGCTTTATGTGTTCTTACCAGGGACCTGGGCTTTATGTGTTCTTAAGGGACCTGGGCTTTTTATGTTCTTGGCAAGGGACCTGGGCTTTTATGTGTTCTTGGCAAGGGACTGGGCTTTTATGTGTTCTTGGCAAGGGACCTGGGCTTTATGTGTTCTTGGCAAGGGGCCTGGGCTTTATGTGTTCTTGGCAAGGGGCCTGGGCTTTTATGTGTTCTTGGCAAGGGCCTGGGCTTTTATGTGTTCTTAGCAGGGACCTGTATGTTCTTGGCAAGGGACCTGGGCTTTTATGTGTTTTTGGCAAGGGACCTGGGTTTTATGTGTTCTTGGCAGGGGCCTGGGCTTTATGTGTTCTTGGCAAGGGACCTGGGCTTTTATGTTCTTGGCAGGGGCCTGGGCTTTTATGTGTTCTTGGCAAGGGGCCTGGGCTTTTATGTGTTCTTGGCAAGGGCCTGGGCTTTTATGTACTTGGCAAGGGACCTGGGCTTTATGTGTTCTTGGCAAGGGCCTGGGTTTATGTGTTCTTGGCAAGGACCTTCTGCTATGTGTTCTGGCTAGGGCCTGGGCTTTTATGTGTTCTTGGCAAGGACCCGGGCTTTTATGTGTTTTGGCAAGGACCTGGGCTTTTAATGGTTCTGCAAAGGGCCTGGGTTTTTGTGTTCTTGGCAAGCAGCCTTTATGTGTTCTTGGCAAGGGGCCTGGGCTTTTATGTGTTCTGCAAGGGACTGGGCTATGTGTTTTACAACAAGGGGCCTGGGTTTTTGTGTTCTTGGCAAGGGGCCTGGGCTTTTATGTGTTCCATAAAGGGACCTGGGCTTTTATGTGTTCTTGCAAGGGGCCTGGGCATGTGTTCTTGGGGACCTGGGCTTTTATGTGTTCTTGGCAAGGGCCTGGGCTTTTATGTGTTTTGTAGGGGCCTGGGCTTTATGTGTTCTTGGCAAGGGACCTGGGCTTTTATGTGTTCTTGGCAGGGGCCTGGGCTTTTATGTGTTGGCAAGGACCTGGGCTTTATGTGTTCTTGGCAAGGGGCCTGGGCTTTTATGTGTTCTTGGCAAGGGGCCTGGGCTTTTATGTGTTCTTGGCAAGGGCCTGGGCTTTTATGTGTTTCTTGGCAAGGCCTGGGCTTTATGTGTTCTTGGCAAGGGACCTGGGCTTTTATGTGTTTTGTAAAGGACCTGGGTTTATGTGTTCTTGGCAAGGGGCCTGGGCTTTATGTGTTCTTGGCAAGGGCCTGGGCTTTTATGTGTTCTTGGCAAGGGCCTGGGCTTTTATGTTCTTGGCAAGGGGCCTGGGCTTTTATGTGTTCTTGGCAAGGGGCCTGGGCTTATATGTTCTTGGCAGGGACCTGGGCTTTATGTGTAGGGGCCCTGGGTTTTATGTGTTCTTGGCAAGGACCTGGGCTTTTATGTGTTCTTGGCAAGGGGCCTGGGCTTTTATGTGTTCTTGGCAAGGGGCCTGGGCTTTTATGTGTTTGGCAAGGACCTGGGCTTTTATGTGTTTTGGCAGGACCCTGGGCTTAAGTGTTCTTGGCAAGGGGCCTGGGTTTTTGTGTTCTTGGCAAGGGACCCTTGCCTTTATGTTCTTGGCAAGGGGCCTGGGCTTTTATGTTCTTGGCAAGGGACCTGGGCTTTTATGTGTTTTTGGCAAGGGGCCTGGGCTTTTATGTGTTCTTGGCAAGGGGCCTGGGCTTTTATGTGTTCTTGGCAAAGGACTGGCTTATGTGTTCTTGGCAAGGGCCTGGGCTTTTATGTGTTCTTGGCAAGGGCCTGGGCTTTTATGTGTTCTTGGCAAGGGGCCTGGGCTTTATGTGTTCTTGGCAGGGACCTGGGCTTTATGTGTTCTTAGCAAGGGACCTGGGCTTTTATGTGTTCTTGGCAAGGGACCTGGCTTTATGTGTTCTGGCAAGGGGCCTGGGCTTTTATGTGTTCTTGGCAAAGGGCCTGGGCTTTTATGTTTTTAGCAAGGACCTGGGTTTTATGTGTTCTTGGCAAGGGACTGGCTTTTTGTGTTCTTGGCAAGGGGCCTGGGCTTTTATGTGTTCTTGGCAAGGGGCCTGGGCTTTATGTGTTCTTGGCAAGGGGCCACCTGGGCTTTATGTGTTCTTGGCAAGGGGCCTGGGCTTTTATGTGTTCTTGGCAAGGGCCTGGGCTTTTATGTGTTCTTGGCAAGGGACCTGGGCTTTTATGTTCTTAACGGGGACCTGCTTTTATGTGTTCTTGGCAAGGGCCTGGGCTTTTATGTGTTCTTGGCAAGGGGCCTGGGCTTTTATGTGTTTTGGCAAGGGACCTGGGTTTTATGTGTTCTTGGCAGGGGACTGGGCTTTTATGTGTTCTTGGCAAGGGGCCTGGGCTTTTATGTGTTCTTGGCAAGGGGCCTGGGCTTTTATGTGTTTTGGCAAGGGACCTGGGCTTTTATGTGTTCTTGAGCGGGACTGGGCTTATGTGTTCTTGGCAGGGGCCTGGGCTTTATGTGTTCTTAGCAAGGAGCAATACGTAACTTCTAG
>NW_024726812.1:0-14603 GCF_018991925.1 Homarus americanus | reverse complement strand
TTGTTATACTCGATGAGGGGACTTTGTTATACTCGACCAGGGGATTTTGTTATACTAGATCAGGGGACTTTTTTATACTCGACCAGAGGACTTTGTTATACTTGACCAGGGGACTTTTTTATTCTTGATCAAGGGACTTTGTCTTACTCGACCAGAGGCCTTTATTATACTCGATCGGGGGACTTTGTTATACTCGATGAGTGGATTTTACTGCATTTGACCAATGGACTTTGCTATACTCGATGAGGGGCCTTTGTTATACTCGATCAGGGGACTTTGTTATACTCGATTAGGGGACTTTGTTATACTTGATAAGGGAACTTTGCTAAACTTGATAAGGGGAATGTGTTATAATCGATAAGGGGACTTTGATAGACTCGAACAGGGGACTTTGATATACTCGACCAGGCGACTTTGTTATACTCGATTAGGTGGCTTTGTTATACTCGATCAGGGGACTTTCTTATACTCGATTAGAGGCCTTTTTTGGACTCGACCAGGGGACTTTGTTATACTCGAGCATTGGGCATTGTTATAATCGATCAGGGGACTTTGTTATAATCGATCAGGAGGCTTTGTTATACTCGATCAGGGGACTTTGCGATACTCGACCAGGGGACATTGTTATACTCGATCAGGGTACTTTGTTATACTCGACCAGGGATCTTTTTTAATCTTGACCAATGAATTTGTTATACTCGATGAGGGGCCTTTGTTATGCTCGATGAGGGAATTTGTTATAATCGACCATGGGATTTTGTTATACTCGATCAGCGGTCTTTTTTTTACTCGAACAGAGGACTTTGTTATACTCAATCAGGAGATATGTTATACTCGATCAGGGGACTTTGTTATACTCAACCAGGGGACTTTGTTATACTCTATCAGGGGAATTTGTCATACTCGACCAGAAGACTTTGTTATACTCGATCAGAGGATATGTTATACTGGATCAGGGGACTTTGTTATACTCGATCAGGGGACTTTGTTATACTCGATCAGAGGATATGTTATACTCGATCAGGGAACTTTGTTATATGCGATCAGGAGACTTTGTTATACTCGATTAGGGGCCTTTTTTATACTCGATGAGGGGGGTTTATTATACTCGACCACGGGGCTTTGCTATAGTCGACCAGGGGACTTTGTTATACTCGATTAGGGGACTTTGTTATACTGGACCAGGGGACTTTTTTATACTTGATCAGGGGACTTTGTCTTACTCGAACAGAGGCCTTTGTTATACTCGATCGGGGGACTTTGTTATACTCGATGAGTGGACTTTACTATATTTGACCAATGGACTTTGCTATACTCGATGAGGGGCCTTTGTTATACTCGATCAGGGGACTTTGTTATACTCGACCGGAAGACTTTGTTATACTCGATCAGGTGATATGTTACACTCGATCAGGGGACTTTGTTATTCTCGATCAAAGGACTTTGTTATACTCGACGTGGGGCCTTTTTATACTCGATTAGAAAACTTTGTTATACTCGACCAGGACACTTTGTGATACTCGATCAGGGGACTGTGTTATACTCCACCAGGGACTTTGTTATATTCGATCAGGGGATATGTACTACTCGATCAGGGGACTTTGTTATACACGATCAGGGGTCTTTGTTATACTCGTCCAGGGGGCTTTGTTATACTCGATCAGGGGACTTTTTTATATTCGATCAGGGGACTTTGTCTTACTCGATCAGGGCCTTTGTTATACTCGACCAGGGGACTTTGGTTTACTCGATCATGGCCCTTTGCTATATTCGACCAGGGGACTTTGTTATGCTCGATCTGGGACTTTGTTATACTCGATCAGTGGACTTTCCTATATTTGACCAATGGACTTTGCTATACTCGATGAGGGGCCTTTGTTATACTCGATCAGGGGACTTTGTTATACTCGATCAGGGGATATGTTATACTCGATCAGGGGACTTTGTTATACTCAAGCAGAGGACTTTGTTATACTCATTCAGGGGACTTTGTTATACTCGATTAGGGGCCTTTGTTATATTTCATGAGGGGGTTTTGTTATACTCGACCAGGGGACTTTGTTATACTCGATCAGGGGTCTTTGTTATACTCGATCAGGGGATATGTTATACTCGATGAGGGGACTTTGTTATATTTGATTAGGGGACTTTGTTATACTCAATTAGGGGACTTTGTTATACTTGATCAGAGGACTTTGTTATACTCGACCAGGTGCCTTTGTTATGCTCGATTATAAAACTTTGTTATTCTCGACCAGGGGACTTTGTTATACTCCACCAGGGCCTTTGTTATACTCGATCAGGGTATATGTTATACTCGACCAGGGGACTTTGTTATAATCGATTAGGGGACTTTGTTATGTTCGATCTGGGCACTTTGTTAAACTGGGCCAGGAGACGTTGTTATACTCGATCAAGGGATATGTTATACTCGATCAGGGGACTTTGTTATACTGGACCAGGGGACTTTGTTATACTCATCCAGGGGGCTTTGTTATACTCGATCAGAGGACTTTGTTATACTCGATCAGATGACTTTGTCTTACTCGATCAGGGCCGTTTGCTATACTCGACCGGGAGACTTTGTTATAATCGATCAGTGGACTTTGGTATGCTCGATCTAGGGACTTTATTATACTGGGCAAGCGGACTTTTTTATATTCGGTCAGGGGACTTTGTTACACTGGACCAGGGGACATTTTTATACTCGATCAGGGGACTTTGTTATACTCGATTAGGGGACTTTGTTATACTCGATAATGGGACTGTGTTAAACTGGACCAGGGGATTTTGTTATACTCGATCAGGGGATATGTTATACTCGAACAGAGGACTTTGCTATACTCGATCAGGGGATTTTGTTATACTTGATTAGGGGACTTTGTTATACTCGACAAGGGGCCTTTGTTATGCTCGATTAGAAAACTTTGTTATACTCGACCAGGGGACTTTGTTATACTCCACCAGGGACTTTGTTATACTCGATCAGGGGATATGTTATACTCGACCACGGGACTTTGTTATACTCGATACGGCGGCTTTGTTATACTCGATCAGGGGACTTTCTTATACTCTATTTGACGCCTTTTTTGGACTCGATCAGGAGACTTTGTTATACTCGAGCAGGGGGCTTTGGCATACTCGATCAGGGGATTTTGTTATTCTCGATCAGGGGACTTTGTTATACTTGATCAGGAGGCTTTGTTATACTCGATGAGGGGACTTTGCTATACTCGACCAGGGGACTTCGTTATACTCGAAAAGGGGACTTTGTTATACTCGATTAGGGGACTTTGTTATACTCGACCAGGGAACTTTTTTATACTTGACCAATGGAGTTTGTTATACTCGATGAGGGGCCTTTGTTATACTCGATCAGGGGACTTTGCTATAATCGACCAGGGGATTTTGTTATACTCGATTAAGGGACTTTGTTATACTCGGCCAGGGACTTTGTTATACTCGATTAGGGGACTTTGTTATACTCGATGAGGAGGCTTTGCTATACTCGACCAGGGGACTTTGCTATAGTCGACCAGGGGACTTTGTTATACTCGATTAAGGGACTTTGTTATACTCGACTAGGGACTTTGTTATACTCGACCAGGGTCCTTTGTTATACTCGATTAGGGGTCTTTGTTATACTCGATAAGGGAACTTTGTTAAACTCGATAAGGGGAATTTGTTATACTGGATAAGGGACTTTGATAGACTCGAACAGCGGACTTTGTTATACTCGACCAGGGGACTTTGTTATACTCGATTAGGTGGCTTTGTTATACTCGATCAGGGGACTTTCTTATACTCGATTAGAGGCCTTTTTTGGACTCGACCAGGGGACTTTGTTATATTCGAGCATTGGGCTTTGTTATACTCGATCATGGGACTTTGTTATACTCGATCAGGAGGCTTTGTTATACTCGATCAGGGGACTTTGCTATACTCGACCAGGGGACATTGTTATACTCGATTAGGGGACTTTGTTATACTCGACCAGGGATCTTTTTTATACTTGACCAATGGACTTTGTTATACTCGATGAGGGGCCTTTGTTATACTCGATGAGGGGGCTTTGTTATAATCGACCATGGGATTTTGTTATACTCGATCAGGGGACTTTTTTATACTCGACCAGAGGACTTTGTTATACTCAATCAGGAGATATGATATACTCGATCAGGGGACTTTGTTATACTCAACCAGGGGACTTTGTTATACTCTATCAGGGGACTTTGTCATACTCGACCAGAGGACTTTGCTATACTCGATCAGGGAACTTTGGTATGCTCGATCTAGGGACTTTGTTATACTGGGCCAGGGAACTTTTTTATACTCGATCAGGGGACTTTGTCACACTTGACCAGGGGACATTTTTATACTCGATCTGGGGACTTTGTTATTCTTGATCAGGGGACTTTTGTTACACTCGATCAGGGGTCTTTCTTGTACTCAACCAGGGACTTTCTTATATTTGATCAGGGGATATGTAATACTTGATCAGGGGACTTTGTTATACACGATCAGGGGTCTTTGTTATACTCGCCGAGGGGACTTTGTTATAATCGATCAGGGGACATTGTTATGCTCGATCTGGGACTTTATTATACTCGATCAGTGGACTTTCCTATATTTGACCAATGGACTTTGCTAAACTCGATGAGGGGCCATGGTTATACTCGATCAGGGGACTTTGTTATACTCGACCAGGGGACTTTGTTATACTCGATCAGGGGACTTTGTCATACTCGGCCAGAGGACTTTGTTATACTCGATCAGAGGATATGTTATACTCGATCAGGCGACTTTGTTAAACTCGATCAGGGGACTTTGTTATACTTGATTAGGGGACTTTGTAATACTCGATCAGGGGACTTTGTTACACTGAACCAGGGGACATTTTTATGCTCGATTAGGGGACTTTGTTATTCTCGATCAGTGGACTTTTGTTACACTCGATCAGGGAACTTTGTTATACTCGACCAGGGGCCTTTGTTATACTCGATTAGGGGACTTTGTTATACTCGATAAGGGGACTTTGTTATACTCGATAAGGGGAATTTGTTATACTCGAGAAGGGGACTTTGTTAGACTCGAACAGGGGACTTTGTTATACTAGATCAGGGGACTTTGTTATACTCGATCAGGAGGCTTTGTTATACTCGATGAGGGGACTTTGCTATACTCGACCAGGGGACTTCGTTATACTCGAACAGGGGGCTTTGTTATACTCGATTAGGGGACTTTGTTATACTCGATCAGTAGGCTTTGTCATACTCCATCAGGGGACTTTGCTATACTCGAAAAGGGGGCTTTGTTTTACTCGATTAGGGGACTTTGTTATACTCGACCAGGGAACTTTTTTATACTTGACCAATGGAGTTTGTTATACTCGATGAGGGGCCTTTGTTATACTCGACCAGGGGACTTTGCTATAGTCAACCAGGGGCTTTGTTATACTCGATTAAGGGACTTTGTTATACTCGACCAGGATCTTTGTTATACTCGATTAGGGGACTTTGATATACTCGATTAGGGGACTTTGTTATACTCGATGAGGAGGCTTTGTTATACTCGAAAGGGGACTTTGCTATAGTCGACCAGGGGACTTTGTTATACTCGATTAGGGGACTTTGTTATACTCGACCAGACGACTTTGTTATACTCGTCTAGGGGGCTTTTTTATATTCGATCATGGGACTTTGTTATACTCGATCAGGGGACTTTGTCTTACTCGATCAGGGCCCTTTGCTATACTCGACCGGGGGACTTTGTTATAAACGATCAGGGGACTTTGGTATGCTCGATCTAGGGACTTTATTATACTGGGCCAGGGAACTTTTTTATACTCGATCAGGGCACTTTGTTACACTGGACCAGGGGACATTTTTATACTCGATCAGGGGACTTTGTTATACTCGATCAGGGGACTTTTGTTACACTCGACTAGGGAACTTGTTATACTCGACCAGGGGCCTTTGTTATACTCTATTAGGGGACTTTGTTTTACTCGATTAGGGGACTATGTTATACTTGATCAGAGGACTTTGTTATACTCGATGAGGGGCCTTTGTTATACTCGATGAGGGGAATTTGCAATACTCGACCAGGGGACTTTGTTATACTCCACCAGGGACTTCTTTATACTCGATCAGGGGATATGTTTTACTCGATCAGGGGACTTTGTTATACTCGGTTCAGGGGACTTTGTTATACTCGTCCAGGGGGCTTTGTTATACTAGGAACAGGGGACTTTGTTATGCTCGATCAGGGACTTTGTCTTACTCGATCGGGCCCCTTTGTTATACTCGACCAGGGGACTTTGTTATAATCGATTAGGAGACTTTGTTATGCTCGATCTGGGGACTTTGTTAAACTGGTCCAGGAGACGTTGTTATACTCTATCAGGGGATATGTTATACTTGATCAGGGGACTTTGATATACTGGACCAGGGGACTTTGTTATACTCGATTAGGGGACTTTGTTTTACTCGATGAGGGAACTTTGTTATACTCGTCTAGGGGGCTTTGTTATACTCGATCAGGGGACTTTGCTATACTCGATCAGTGAACTTTGGTATGCTCGATCTAGGGACTTTGTTATACTGGGCCAGGGAACTTTTTTATACTCGATCAGGGGACTTTGTTACACTGGACCACTGGACCAAGGGACATTTTTATACTCGATCAGGGGACTTTCTTATATTCCACCAGGGACTTACTTATATTTGATCAGGGGATATGTAATACTCGATAAGGGGACTTTGTTATACACGATCAGGGGTCTTTGTTATACTCGTCCAGGGGACTTTGTTATACTCGATCAGGGGACTTTGTTATACTCGATCAGGGGACTTTGTCTCATTCCTGGCAGGGCCTTTGTTATACTCGACCTGGGGACTTTGTTATAATCGATCAGGGGACTTTGTTACGCTCGATCTGGGGTTTTTGTTATACTGGGCCAGGCGACTTTGTAATTCTCGATCAGGGGATATGTTATACTCGATCAGGGGACTTTGTTATACTGGACCAGGGGACTTTATTATACTCGATCATAGGACTTTGTTATACTCGATGAGGGAACTTTGTTATACTCATCCAGGGGGCTTTGTTATACTCGATTAGGGGACTTTGTTATACTCGATCAGGGGACTTTGTCTTACTCGATCAGGGCCCTTTGCTATTCTCGACCAGGGGACTTTGTTATAATCGATCAGGGGACATTGTTATGCTCGATCTGGGACTTTGTTATACTCGATCAGTGGACTTTCCTATATTTAACCAATGGACTTTGCTAAACTCGATGAGGGGCCTTGGTTATACTCGATCAGGGGACTTTGTTATACTCGACCAGGGGACTTTGTTATACTCGATCAGTGGACTTTGTCATACTCGGCCAGAGGACTTTGTTATACTCGATCAGAGGATATGTTATACTCGATCAGGCGACTTTGTTAAACTCGATCAGGGGACTTTGTTATACTTGATTAGGGGACTTTGTTATACTCGATCAGGGGACTTTTGTTACACTAGATCAGGGAACTTTGTTATACTCGACCAGGGGCCTTTGTTATACTCGATTAGGGGACTTTGTTATACTCGATAAGGGGACTTTGTTATACTCGATAAGGGGAATTTGTTATATTCGATAAGGGGACTTTGTTAGACTCGAACAGGGGACTTTGTTATACTCGATCAGGAGGCTTTGTTATACTCGATGATGGGACTTTGCTATACTCGACCAGGGGACTTCGTTATACTCGAACAGGGGGCTTTGTTATACTCGATTAGGGGACTTTGTTATACTCGATGAGGAGGCTTTGTCATACTCCATCATGGGACTTTGCTATACTCGAAAAGGGGACTTTGTTATACTCGATTAGGGGACTTTGTTATAACTCGACCAGGGAACTTTTTTTATACTTGACCAATGGAGTTTGTTATACTCGATGAGGGGCCTTTGTTATACTCGACCAGGGGACTTTGCTATAGTCGACCAGGGGACTTTGTTATACTCGATTAAGGGACTTTGTTATACTCGACCAGGGTCTTTGTTATACTCGATTAGGGGACTTTGTTATACTTGATTAGGGAACTTTGTTATACTCGATGAGGAGGCATTGTTATACTCGACCAGGGGACTTTGCTATAGTCGACCAGGGGTCTTTGTTATACTCGATTAGGGGACTTTGTTATACTCGACCAGACGACTATGTTATACTCGTCTAGGGGGCTTTTTTATACTCGATCATGGGACTTTGTTATACTCGATCAGGGGACTTTGTCTTACTCGATCAGGGCCCTTTGCTCTACTCGACCGGGGGACTTTGTTATAAACGATCAGGGGACTTTGGTATGCTCGATCTAGGGACTTTATTATACTGGGCCAGGGAACTTTTTTATACTCGATCAGGGCACTTTGTTACACTGGACCAGGGGACATTTTTATACTCGATCAGGGGACTTTGTTATACTCGATCAGGAGACTTTTGCTACACTCGATCAGGGGACTTTGTTATAATCGACCAGGGGCCTTTGTTATACTCTATTAGGGGACTTTGTTATAGTCGATAAGGGGACTTTTTTATCCTTGACCAATGGACTTTGTTATACTCGATGAGGGGCCTTTGTTATACTCGATGAGGGGACTTTGCTATACTCGACAAGGGGACTTTGTTATACTCGATCAGGGGACTTTTTTATACTCGACCAGAGGACTTTGTTATACACAATCAGGGAATATGTTATACTTGATCAAGGGACTTTGTTATACTCTAAAGGGGACTTTGTTATACTCGATCAGGGGACTTTGTTATACTCGATTAGTGGCCTTTGTTATAATCGATGAGGGGGCTTTGTTATACTCGACCAGGGGACTTGCTATAATCGACCATGGGACTTTTTTATACTCGATCAGGGGACTTTGTTACACTGGACCAGGGGACATTTTTATACTTGATTAGGGGACTTTGTATTACTCGATCAGGGGAGTTTTGTTATACATGATCAGGGGACTTTTGTTACACTCGATCAAGGGACTTTGTTATACTCGACCAGGGGCCTTTGTCATATTCGACCAGAGGACTTTGTTATACTCGATCAGAGGATATGTTATACTCGATCAGGGGGCTTTGTTATACCTGATCAGGGGACTTTGTCATACTTGATCTGTGGACTTTCCTATATTTGACCAATGGACTTTGTTATACTCTATGAGGGGCCTTTGTTATAATTTTGATCATGGACATTTTATACTTGATTAGGGGACTTTGTTTTACTCGATCAGGGGAGTTTTGTTATACTTGATCAGGGGACTTTTGTTACACTCGATCAAGGGACTTTGTTATACACGACCAGGGGACATTGCTATACTCGACCAGGGGACTTTTTTATACATGATCAGGGGACTTTGTCATACTCGATCTGTGGACATTCCTATATTTGACCAATGGACTTTGTTATATTCTATGAGGGGCCTTTGTTATACTTGATCAGGGACTTTGTCATACTTGATTAGGGGACTTTGTTATACTCGATCAGGGGACTTTGTTACACTAGACCAGGGGATATTTTTATACTTGATTATGGGACTTTGTTATTCTCGATCAGGTGACTTTTGTTACACTCGATCAGGGAACTTTGTTATACTCGACCAGGGACCTTTGTTATACTCGATTAGGGGACTTTGTTATACTCGATAAGGGGACTTTGTTATATTCGATAAGGGGAATTTGTTATACTCGATAAGGGGACTTTGTTAGACTCGAATAGGGGACTTTGCTATACTCGACCAGGGGACTTTGTTATACTCGATTAAGCGGCTTTGTTATACTCGATCAGGGGACTTTCTTATACTCGATGTGGAGGCTTTGTTATACTCCTTCAGTGGACTTTGCTACACTCGACCAGGGGACTTTGTTATACTCGAGTAGGCGGCTTTATCATACTCGATTAGGGGACTGTGTTATACTCGATCAGGGGACTTTGTCTTACTCGATCAGTCCCTTTGCTATACTCGACCAGGGAACTTTTTATAATCGATCAGGGGACTTTGTTATGCGCGATCTGGGACTTTGTTATACTCGATCAGTGGACTTTCCTATATTTGACCAATGGACTTTGTTATACTCGATCAAGGGACTTTGTTATACTCGACCAGGGGACTTTGTTATAATCGATTAGGGGACTTTGTTATGCTCGATGGGGACTTTGTCTTACTCGATCAGGGCCCTTTGTTATACTCGAACAGGGGACTTTGTTGTAATCGATTAGGGGACATTGTTATGCTCGATCTGGGGACTTTGTTATAATCGATCAGGGGGCTTTGTTATACTCGACGAGGGGACTTTTTTATACTTGATCATGGGACTTTGTCATACTCGATCAGTGGACTTTTCTCTATTTGACCAATGGACTTTGCTATACTTGATGAGGGGCCTTTGTTATACTCGATCACTGGACTTTGTTATACACGACCAGGGACTTTGCTATACTCGTTCAGGGGTCTTTGTTATACTCGACCAGAGGACTTTGTTATACTCGATCAGGGGATATGTTATACTCGATCAGGGGACTTTGTTTTACTCGATTAGGGGACTTTGTTATACTTGATCAGAGGACTTTGTTATACTCAAGCAGGGTCCTTTGTTATACTCGTTTAGAAAACTTTGTTATACTCGACCAGGGGACTTTGTTATACTCCACCAGGGACTTTTTTATACTCGATCAGGGGATATGTTTTACTCGATCAGGGGACTTTGTTATACTCGGTTCAGGGGACTTTGTTATGCTCGATCAGGGGACTTTGTCTTACTCAATGAGGGGCCTTTGTTATATTCGACCAGGGGACTTTGTTATAATCGATTTGGGGACTTTGTTACGCTCGATCTGGTGACTTTGTTAAACTGGGCCAGGAGACGTTGTTATACTCTATCAGGGGATATGTTATACTTGATCAGGGGACTTTGTTATACTGGACCAGGGGCTTTGCTATACTCGATTAGGGAACTTTTTTATACTTGATGTGGGTACTTTGTTATACTCGTCTAGGGGGCTTTGTTATACTCGATCAGGGGACTTTGTTATACTCGATCAGGGAACTTTGGTATGCTCGATCTAGGGACTTTGTTATACTGGGCCAGGGAACTTTTTTATACTCGATCAGGGTACTTTGTTTCACTGGACCAGGGGACATTTTTATACTCGATCAGGGGACTTTGTTATACTTGATCAGGGGACTTTTGTTACACTCGATCAGGGGACTTTGTTATACTCGACCAGGGGCCTTTGTTATACTCGACCAGGAGACTTTGTGATACTCGATCAGGGGACTTTGTTATACTCCACCAGGGACTTTGTTATATTCGATCAGGGGATATGTAATACTCGATCAGGGGACTTTTTTATACTCGACCAGAGGACTTTGTTATACTCAATCAGGAGATATGATATACTCGATCAGGGGACTTTGTTATACTCAACCAGGGGACTTTGTTATACTCTATCAGGGGACTTTGTCATACTCGACCAGAGGACTTTGCTATACTCGATCAGGGAACTTTGGTATGCTCGATCTAGGGACTTTGTTATACTGGGCCAGGGAACTTTTTTATACTCGATCAGGGGACTTTGTTACACTTGACCAGGGGACATTTTTATACTCGATCAGGGGACTTTGTTATTCTTGATCAGGGGACTTTTGTTACACTCGATCAGGGGTCTTTCTTATACTCAACCAGAGACTTTCTTATATTTGATCAGGGTATATGTAATACTTGATCAGGGGACTTTGTTATACACGATCAGGGGTCTTTGTTATACTCGTCGAGGGGACTTTGTTATAATCGATCAGGGGACATTGTTATGCTCGATCTGGGACTTTGTTATACTCGATCAGTGGACTTTCCTATATTTGACCAATGGACTTTGCTAAACTCGATGAGGGGCCTTGGTTATACTCGATCAGGGGACTTTGTTATACTCGACCAGGGGACTTTGTTATACTCGATCAGGGGACTTTGTCATACTCGGCCAGAGGACTTTGTTATACTCGATCAGAGGATATGTTATACTCGATCAGGCGACTTTGTTAAACTCGATCTGGGGACTTTGTTATACTTGATTAGGGGACTTTGTTATACTCGATCATTGGACTTTGTTACACTGAACCAGGGGACATTTTTATGCTCGATTAGGGGACTTTGTTATTCTCGATCAGTGGACTTTTGTTACACTCGATCAGGGAACTTTGTTATACTCGACCAGGGGCCTTTGTTATACTCGATTAGGGGACTTTGTTATACTCGATAAGGGGACTTTGTTATACTCGATAAGGGGAATTTGTTATACTCGAGAAGGGGACTTTGTTAGACTCGAACAGGGGACTTTGTTATACTCGATCAGGGGACTTTGTTATACTCGATCAGGAGGCTTTGTTATACTCGATGAGGGGACTTTGCTATACTCGACCAGGGGACTTCGTTATACTCGAACAGGGGGCTTTGTTATACTCGATTCGGGGACTTTGTTATACTCGATCAGGAGGCTTTGTCATACTCCATCAGGGGACTTTGCTATACTCGAAAAGGGGGCTTTGTTATACTCGATTAGGGGACCTTGTTATACTCGACCAGGGAACTTTTTTATACTTGACCAATGGAGTTTGTTATACTCGATGAGGGGCCTTTGTTATACTCGACCAGGGGACTTTGCTATAGTCAACCAGGGGACTTTGTTATACTCGATTAAGGGACTTTGTTATACTCGACCAGGATCTTTGTTATACTCGATTAGGGGACTTTGATATACTCGATTAGGGGACTTTATACTCGACCAGACGACTTTGTTATACTCGTCTAGAACTTTTATCTCGATCATGGGACTTTATACTCGATCAGGGGACCTTGATCAGGGCCCTTTACTGCTCTCGACCAGGGGACCTTTCGCAAACAGTCAGGGACTTTGGTATGTCGATCTGGGGACTTTATTATACTGGGCAGGGAACTTTTATCCTCGATCAGGAGCGCTGTTACATTGGACAGGGGACATTTTTATACTCGATCAGGGTTTTGTTATATCGATCAGGGGACTTTTATTACCTCGATCAGGGGACTTTGTTATACTCGACAAGGGGCCTTTATTGCTCTATTAGGGGACTTTGTTATACTCGATTAGGGGACTTTGTTATACGCCAGTCAGGGACTTTGTTATACTCGATGAGGCCTTTGTTATATACTCGATGAGGACTTTTCTCTCGACCGTGGGGGACTTTGTTATATCTGGGGTTTTTGCTCTCGATCAGGGGATATGTTTTACTCGATCAGGGGACTTTGTTATACTCGGTTCAGGGGACTTTGTTATACTCGTCCAGGGGGCTTTGTTATACTAGGAACAGGGGACTTTGTTATGCTCGATCAGGGACTTTGTCTTACTCGATCGGGCCCCTTTGTTATACTCGACCAGGGGACTTTGTTATAATCGATTAGGAGACTTTGTTATGCTCGATCTGGGGACTTTGTTAAACTGGTCCAGGAGACGTTGTTATACTCTATCAGGGGATATGTTATACTTGATCAGGGGACTTTGTTATACTGGACCAGGGGACTCTGTTATACTCGATTAGGGGACTTTGTTATACTCGATGAGGGAACTTTGTTATACTCGTCTAGGGGGCTTTGTTATACTCGATCAGGGAACTTTGCTATACTCGATCAGTGAACTTTGGTATGCTCGATCTAGGGACTTTGTTATACTGGGCCAGGAACTTTTTTATACTCGATCAGGAGACTTTGTTACACTGGACCAGGGGACATTTTTATACTCGATCAGGGGACTTTGTTATTCTTGATCAGGGGACTTTTGTTACACTCGATCAGGGGACTTTCTTATACTCCACCAGGGACTTTCTTATATTTGATCAGGGGATATGTAATACTCGATCAGGAGACTTTGTTATGCACGATCAGGGGTCTTTGTTATACTCGTCCAGGTGGCTTTGTTATACTCGATCACGGGACTTTGTCTCATTCTTGGCAGGGCCTTTGTTATACTCGACCAGGGGACTTTGTTATAATCGATCAGGGGACTTTGTTACGCTCGATCTGGGGTTTTTGTTATACTGGGCCAGGCGACTTTGTAATTCTCGATCAGGGGATATGTTATACTCGATCAGGGGACTTTGTTATACTGGACCAGGGAACTTTATTATACTCGATCATAGGACTTTGTTATACTCGATCAGGGAACTTTGTTATACTCGTCCAGGGGGCTTTGTTATACTCGATTAGGGGACTTTGTTATACTCGATCAGGGGACTTTGTCTTACTCGATCAGGGCCCTTTGCTATTCTCGACCAGGGGACTTTGTAATAATCGATCAGGGGACATTGTTATGCTCGATCTGGGTCTTTGTAATACTCGATCAGTGGACTTTCCTATATTTAACCAATGGACTTTGCTAAACTCGATGAGGGGCCTTGGTTATACTCGATCAGGGGACTTTGTTATACTCGACCAGGGGACTTTGTTATACTCGATCAGTGGACTTTGTCATACTCGGCCAGAGGACTTTGTTATACTCGATCAGAGGATATGTTATACTCGATCAGG
>NW_024726811.1:0-3199 GCF_018991925.1 Homarus americanus | reverse complement strand
TTATTTAACGTTAAGTTTAACGTTATTTAACGTTGAATTAAACGTCATTTAACGTTGGTTTAACCATTTAACGATTAGTTTAGCGCTATTTAACGTTGGTTTAACGCCATTTAAGCTTGGTTAACGTCATTTTAACGTTAATTTAAACGCCATTTAACGTTAGTTTAACGCCATTTAACATTAGTTTAACGTTATTTAACTTTAATTAAACGCCATTTAACGTTGGTTTAACGCCATTTGAAGTTAGTTTAACGCCATTTAACGTTAGTTTAACGCCATTTAACGTTAGTTTAACGCCATTTTACGTTACTTTAACGCCATTTAACGTTAGTTTAACGTCATTTTAACTTTGTTTAACGGCATTTCACTTTGGTTTTAACGCCATTTAACGATTAGTTCCATTTTTGTTGATTTGCCGCCATTTAACGTTAGTTTAAGCTTTAACGTTGGTTGCTTGTCATTTAACGTTGGTTGTGACATTTAACGTTATTTTAACGCCATTTAACGTTAGTTTAACGCCATTTAACGTTGGTTAACGTCATTTAACGTAAGTTTAACGCTATTAACGTTAGTTTAACGCCATTGCGTTAGTTTAACGTTATTTAACCTTAATTAAACGCCATTTAACGTTGGTTTAACGCTTTCATTGTTTTGTTTAACGTTAGTTTACGCCATTAACGCTAGTTTGCGTCATTTAACATGTAAACGCCATTTTAACGTTGGTTTAACGCCATTTAGTGTTTAACGCCATTTAACGTTAGTTTAACGCCATTTAACGTTGGTTTAACGCCATTTAACGTTAGTTTAACGCCATTTAACGTTAGTTTAACGCCATTTAACGTTAGTTTAACGCCATTTAACGTTGGTTAGCGATTTAACGTTAGTTTAACGTTATTTAACGTTAGTTTAACGCCATTTCGTTGGTTTGATTGACATTAGTTTACGCCATTAACGTTAGTTTAACGCCATTTAACGTTAGTTTAACGCTGTTTAACGTTAGTTTAACGCCATTTAACGTTAGTTTAACGCCATTTAACGTTAGTTTAACGCCATTTGTAATTATTTGCATTAACGTTAGTTTAACGCCATTTAACGTTAGTTTAATGCCGCCGTTTAACGTTGGTTTAACGCATTTAACGTTAGTTTAACGCCATTTAACGTTAGTTTAACGCCATTTAACGTTAGTTTTCGTCATTTGCTAGTTGTTAACGCCATTTAACTAAGTTTAACGCCATTTTACCGTTAGTTGCGCCATTTAACGTTAGTTTAACGTGTTTAACGGGTATTTAACGTTGGTTTAACGCCGAACGTTAGTTTAACGCCGTTTAACGTTAGTTTAACGCCATAACGTTTGTTTATCGCCATTTAACGTTGGTTTAACATTATTTTAACGATAGTTTAACGCCATTTAACGTTGGTTTAACCATTTAACGTTGGTTTAACGCCATTTAACGTTAGTTTATGTGGTGGCGTTAATTAAAGCGCCATTTTCGTTGGTTTAACGCCGTTTAACGTTAGTTTAACGCCATTTAACGTTAGTTTAACGTCATTTTAACATTAAGTGTCATTGGTAACTTTAGTTTAACGCCATTTTAACGTTAGTTTAACGCCATTTATCGTTAGTTTAGCATTTAACGTTAATTTAACGCCATAACGTTAATTAAATACTGCTTATAATGTTAGTTTAACCATTTTAACGTTAGTTTAACGCCATTTTAACGTTAGTTTAACGCCATTTAGCTTGTTTATGTGTTAACGTTGGTTGCTGTTTTAACGTTAGTTTAACGCCATTTGACGTTGTTAACGCATTTAACGTTAATTAACGTTGGTTTACGCCATTTAACATTGTTTAGCGCCTTTAACGTTGGTTTGCGCGCCGTTAACGTTGGTTTAACGCCGTTTAACGTTGGTTTAACGCCATTTAACGTTAGTTGAGCGCCATTTAACGTTGGTTTAACGCCATTTAACGTTGGTTTAACGCATTTACGTTGGTTGCGCCATTTAACGTTAGTTTAACGTTGTTTAACCTTAATTAAACGCCATTTGCGGTGATTTTAACGCCATTTAACATTAGTTCGCCATTTAACGTTAGTTTAACGCCATTTAACGGTTTAACGTCATTTAACGCTAAATTAACGCCATTTAACGTTAGTTTAACGCCATTTAACGTAGTTTAACGATATTTAACGTTAATTAAACGCCATTTAACGTTAGTTTAACGGCATTACTGTTGTTTAACGCTGTTAACGTTAATTTAACGCATTTTAACGTTGTTTTACGCCATTTAACGTTAGTTTACATTAACGTTAGTTTAACACCATTAACGTTGGTTTAACGTATTTGAAAATTAAACTGTTTAACGTTGGTTTAACGCCGTTAACATTATTTAACGATTAACGTTGGTTTAACGCCATTTAGCGTTGTTTAACGTCGTTTGACATCAATTCGCCATTTAACGTTGGTTTAACGTCATTTAACATTAGTTTAACGATTTTAACCTTAATTAAGCCATTTTAACGTTGGTTTAACGGCATTTACGTTAGTTTAACGCCATTTAACGTTAGGTTTAACGCCATTTCGTTAGTTTAACGCCATTTTACGTTACTCGCGCCAGTTTAACGTTGGTTTAACGTCATTTAACGCCATTTAACGTTAGTTTAACGCCATTTAACGTTAGTTTAACGCCATTTACCGTTAGTTTAACGCCATTTAACCGTTAGTTTAACGTCATTTAACGTTAATTAAACGCCATTTAACGTTAGTTTAACGCTATTTAACCCCACTTTAAACGCCATTTAACGTTAGTTTAACGCCATTTAACGTTAGTTTAACGCCATTTAACGCTAGTTTAACGCCATTTAACATTAGTTTAACGCCATTTAACGTTAGTTTAACGCCATTTAACGATAGTTTAAACCATTTAACATTAGTTACGCCTATTAACGTTAGTTAACTCCATTTAACGTTAGTTTAACGTTATTTAACCTAATTAAACGCCATTTAACGTTAGTTTAACGCCATTTAACGTTAGTTTAACGCCATTTAACGTTAGTTTACCGCCATTTAACGTTAGTTTAATGCCATTTAACGTTAGTTTAATGCCATTTAACGATAGTTTAACGCCATTTAACGTTAGTTTAACGCACATTTAACGTTAGCTAACGCATTAACGCTATTTAATCATTTAACGTTAGTTTAA
>NW_024726810.1:0-19401 GCF_018991925.1 Homarus americanus | reverse complement strand
CTGTAGTTTTGGCGAGTCCTCGTCAGATTTGATAACACGTCCTATTTTAGTGTCATCAGCAAATTTACTTATGTTGCTGTCAATGCCGATATCTATGTCGTTTATGTATATAATAAATAATAGTGGTCCAAGTACTGAGCCTTGGGAACTCCACTTGTGACGTTGCTCCAATGGGACTTAGTGCCGTTAATGCTCACTCGCTGTTTCCTGTCCTGTAACCACGCCCTAATCCATTTAAGGATGTCACCTTTGATGCCATGAGCTTCTACCTTTCTAATTAGTCTTTCGTGGGGGACTCTGTCGAAGGCATTGCTAAAGTCGAGATAAACCACATCATAATTGTGCCCCTCGTCCACCGATTCGAAATCTGATGAAAAGAATGTTAATAGTTTAGTTAGGCAAGAACGTCCGCTTGTGAAGCCATGCTGGGAATCATTGATCAATCGGTGCTTCTCCAGGTGATTTCGAATAGAGTTTGAAATGATTGCTTCCAGTAATTTGCCTACTATTGATGTTAGACTGATTGGGCGGTAGTTAGAGGATAGTGATCTATCCCCCTTTTTGAAAATCGGTATTACATTCGCTATCCTCCAGGATTCTGGTACTACACCTGTTTTTAATGACATGTTAAACAACTTTGCTAAGGGCATACTAAGCTCTTCCTTACATTCTTTTAATACTCTGGCAAATATCTCATCGGAACCAGGTGACTTATTAGGCTTTAGTTTGTCTATTTGCTTACTAACATCGTTACTAGTCACTACTATCTCACTTAATTTGTTTTCTTCACTATCTCTGAATAGAGTCGGTGCCTCAGGTATTCCCTGGACATGCTGGATAATATACCATCTACTTAAGGAGGTGATGTAGGTAAGGTCGATTGATATTTTAACATTAATTTACTCAGTTTTTTCTTAGTATCGGATTCTTTTTTTAGTTTTTTATTCTGACAATTTATAATGCAAGCAGCGTTCACATGTTGTCAACCGCCCCCAAGTGTACAAGAAGTTTGGACTGTAACTGTACCGTCAATAAGTGGCTGTAACTGCACCGTCAATAAGTGGCTGTAACTGTACCGTCAATAAATGGCTGTAACTGTACCGTTAATAAGTGGCTCTGTATTCTGAACACGGGGATCTCTACAGTATAACCTACGAGTATAACTGTGGTGAAAGAACTGCTTCCCCGCATTATGTTGAGGAAGATTCGTATACAAACTTTTTGCCCTGACTTCGTAGTAAAAAAAATCTTAGGGAAAATATATTGAATTTATTTTTAATGTTTATTTATTTATTGTTGTCGTTGGTGTTTTTTGTTTTTTTTACCGGGATGTGTGTTATATTCACGAAAATGGAGTCAAGACAAATGTTGGACACGTTGATGTGAAGTAACACAATCATTGTGTTGTGCATGGACTTATGCATTTCTGTTCTGTTTTGGACGTTTGGTTTTGATGTTGTGATTCTGGCATTTTCCATTTTACTGTTTAATTCGTTTCTTATTTTCATTTCATTCCATCATTTTCCATTCAATTCTCCCTTCATTCGTGATGTATTCCATTCCATTCTTCCATTCCATTCCATTCCATTTTATGGTACTCCATTTATTGTTTTCGACTGCATTCAGTATCCATTACGTACCGTTTATCAGTGTAATTTGTGGTAATGGACTCCCCAATGTAATTATATATATTGTCTTACTGAAAAAAATGCGGTGTAACCAAGATTAAGTTTTATAGAGTTTGTATTTAAGGATTATTCTCCTATACTTCTCTTAGATTCTGAATATATTTTTGTTTTATTATTTCAGTGTATTGTAATGTGTAGTTAGTTACACTATAGATATATAATAATTGCTTTAAGTTTGGTTGGGAGTGTGGAAGGTGTTGTGGTGTGTGATGTACAGGTGTGTACAGGTGGTGGTTACACCTGACTTCGAGGCAGGTGTGTATAGGTGCCAGATACACCTATGGTTACAACACAGGTGTATCCGGCAGCAGTAGTAACAAAGAGGCTATATGGGCTCCGGCGGCCATGTCGTGACACCGGCCGGCAGAATCCCCCGGTGAAAAAGGGAAACAAGATGGCCGTCCCCCATTCAATATGTAAACAACTCGACCTGAAATATTGTTTATTGGACATTTTTCTCATTAGGGAGTCGAACCCTTGTTTTGAGTTGGTGTTCAACTACCGTGGCTGACGGCTATCACCTGTGATTCAACTGGTAGAATTAAGTGTAATAATAATAATAATAATAATAATAATAATAATAATAATAATAATAATAATAATAATAATAATAATAATTAACGGTTTATTGAAAGAGCTTGGCAGCCAGAAGGCTGAAAACATGCAGTTACATATTTGGGGAATGGGTTTCGAATTACAAATAATATACAAGTAACATAAGTGATACAAATAAGATATACAATAACTAGATGGGGAAAAGCTCAAACTACAGTGCATTTCAACATAGTGACAGTGCAAGAAGTAGTATTTACTGGGAGTGAATACACTGGTTTATTACAAGTTATTGATAATTTTTACAATGGTTGGGACTGGGCTGTTCTTATAGCGATCAGTTCGTGCACTTATGGGCTGGATGCGGTTGTGGTGTCAAACAGCAATTCTCGGGCTAGGGATCTCAGGTGGTAGTAGGAGCCGGTGTCGAGGATGGTGTAGAAGCTTCTTAACAAATTTGCATATGTGGTCGTGGTGATGGTCAGTGAGAGTCGAAAGGGTCAGTGTGTTGAGCGCTTCTTGATATGTGGAGTAGGAAGGGGAGAGAATAATCTTGCATGCCCTCTTTTGCACTTTTACTAGGTGGGCATCTTATCAAATGAACCCCTGTCCTAATGGGCCCTAGTCCTAATGGGCCCCAGTCCTATTGGGTCCCAGTTTTAATGGGCCCCAATTCTAATTGGTCACATTTTCAATGGTTCTCAGTCCTAATGAGCCTCAGTCCAAAGATACCACAGGCCTAATGGTTCCAGTCTTAATAGACCTCAGTCTTAATGAGTCCCAATCCTGACGGCTCTCAATACTAATGGGCCTCAGTCCTAATAGTTTAAGGTTGGGACCCATTAAGACTGGCTTCTATTTACCTTACAAGCACTGTGTTCTACCGTGTCATCCCGTGTGTGTGTGATTTCCCGTGTCAGGTGGTATAATACGCAGGTGAGTGGCTGCCAGGTAGAGTGGGTGAGGGTGGGCACCTTGATGCAGGGGAAGGTGAGTTCCTGATGCTGATTCACACCAGTGTCATGATGAGGTAATCTTATCACCTTATTAGTGTACGATGAGTGGGTGGGCGTGGTGTGGAGGGGTGGGGGCGCGTAAGGGGTAGGCAGCAAGGGGCGTGGTGTATGGTGGGGGGAGGGTAAGGGGCGTGTAGGGGTAGCTAAGTGGGCGTGTTGAGTTGGGCAAGAGGGAGGCGTGGTGGGTGTAGGGGCGTGTATAGGAGGCGGGAAGTGGTGATGGCGCGCGCCACTAATCACTGACCTTACTGAACACAACCCATTATACAGCATAATTAGTGTTGCTTCCATCAGCCTCACACAGTCAAACACACTATTTACATTTTCTCTTCACATATATTTTATTTTATTCGTTTCAAGTGGGACTCGAATTTCAGCCTTGGAGTCGAAGAGGAATTTTTTTAGGAGAAGTTGAAAAGAAATCGTGTTTAGTTGAAGACGAATGTGTTCTTATATAAAAGTGAAGGAATTAACCAGACGTGTTTGATTGTTTGGGAGTCTCTATCTCTCACACTCGAGTCCAAGATGTCCCCCTTGAGGACGGTGTTCGTGTAGCGTCGTCAAACTTGCTCTTGGTTTTTATTCAGTAGGAAGAGCTACACCCGCCACCTGGTGTTGGCCGTGTCTGGTGACCATCATATTAACAAGGCCGCTCTCTCGTGCCTTGTCCACACGCCACCCCCCACCTCCATATTGTACCGTTTTGTCCTTTATTAACGGTGGTGTTACTACAGGCAGCGTGGTGTGGGGGGAGGGCCGCTGCTTCACATTGTTCAGTCTTTGACGTGTAACACAAAACGTGAGATGTTGTGGTCCTTCACTACCTCACAACACACACACACATCTCCTAGTTACCACATGCTGTTGTTATTAAAGCTCCACCAATGAGTAAGCGTCGCTGTCTCGTCCTTTGCTCCGCCGACAGTTACAGTGTGTAGCTGTAGGACTCGCCGCCGTGTTTGTTTCATGTGGCGACACTAAACTCCCGGAAATTTGTAGGTGTTAAGCTGGAGCGTTTGAGCTGTTGTTGTCGTCACCTTGTTGATGTTTTGTAGGTTCTATAGGAATTATATCCTGCTGTTTTTTTTGTTCTTGTTCTTCTTATTGTTGTTGTTGTTCTTCAGTTGCATAATTCGAGTTGTGATTATCAGTAGAAGTTTGACGGGCTGGATTCTCTTATCGTTTCTTTAATTCATAAACAAGAACCGTAAACACAAGAGCAAAACAAAGACATAACAAATGAACTAAAAACAAATATATTGAAGGTTTAAATTTCTGGGATAGATTTAAATAGATCTTGGGTATATTTTCTCGTTCTTGGAGGTCAGGCCAGGCCAGGTCAGGTCATGTCATGTTAGGTGTACCGAATACGCTAGCAGAGGTGGTCAGATGCCTTGGGAATACTGCAGAGTAATTGAGGTCAGGTCAGGTGGCCTCAATACCTGCTTCAAGGTGTAATAGAGGTGAAAAATAATGGGTTTCTTGATTGGA
Source organism: Homarus americanus (assembly GCF_018991925.1). Classification (NCBI taxonomy): domain Eukaryota; kingdom Metazoa; phylum Arthropoda; class Malacostraca; order Decapoda; family Nephropidae; genus Homarus; species Homarus americanus. The sequence goes on along the minus strand of NW_024726810.1, from coordinate 14,654 downwards.
TCTGGTTAAGTCAGGTCAGGTAAAGTCAGATACAGAGGCTGGGTGTATGACTGTGGGTTGGTGGGTGTATGACTGTGGGTTGGTGGGTGTATGACTGTGGGTTGATGGGTGTATGAATGTGGGTTGGTGGGTGTATGACCGTGGGTTGATGGGTGTATGACTGTGGGTTGGTGGGAGTATGACTGTGGGTTGATGGGTGTTTGACTGCGGGTTGGTGGGTGTTATATTTTATGGGTTTAGTAGATTGTATATTTGGATTTGGTGGGTGTATGACTGTGGGTTGATAGATTGTATGACTGCGGGTTGGTGGGTGTATGACTGCAGGTTAGTGGGTGTATATTTAATGGGTTGGTGGGTGTATGACTGTGGGTTGGTGGGTGTATGACTGTGGGTTGGTGGGTGTATGACTGTGGGTTGATGGGTGTTTGACTGCGGGTTGGTGGGTGTATGACTGTGGGTTGGTGGCTGTTTGACTGTGGGTTGGTGGGTGTATGACTGTGGGTTGATGGGTGTATGACTGTGGGTTGATGGGTGTATGACTGTGGGTTGGTGAGTGTATGACTGTAGGTTGATGGGTGTATGACTGGGTTGGTGGGTGTATGACTGTGGGTTGGTGGGTGTATGACTGTGGGTTGATGGGTGTATGACTGTAGGTTGATGGGTGTATGACTGTGGGTTGATGGGTGTATGACTGTGGGTTGATGGGTGTATGACTGTGGGTTGGTGGGTGTATGACTGTAGGTTGGTGGGTGTATGACTGTGGGTTGGTGGGTGTATGACTGTGGGTTGGTGGGTGTATGACTGTGGGTTGGTGGGTGTATGACTGTGGGTTGTTGGGTGTATGACTGCGGGTTGGTGGGTGTATGACTGCGGGTTGGTGGGTGTATGACTGTGGGTTGGTGGGTGTATGACTGTGGGTTGGTGGGTGTATGACTGTGGGTTGGTGGGTGTATGACTGTGGGTTGTGGGTGTATGACTGTGTGGGTTGATGGGTGTTTGACTGCTGGGTTGGTGGACATGCTATTGGGTTGGTGGCTGTTTGACTGTGGGTTGGTGGGTGTATGACTGTGGGTTGATGGGTGTATGACTGTGGGTTGATGGGTGTATGACTGTGGGTTGGTGGCTGTATGACTGTGGGTTGGTGGGTGTATGACTGTGGGTTGGTGGGTGTATGACTGTAGGTTGATGGGTGTATGACTGGGTTGGTGGGTGTATGACTGTGGGTTGGTGGGTGTATGACTGTGGGTTGATGGGTGTATGACTGTAGGTTGATGGGTGTATGACTGTGGGTTGGTGGGTGTATGACAGTGGTGACAAGGATTATTTGAGCTTGACAAAATTTAGATAGATAGCAGCATGGTTTAGTCGTGTTCAGTTTAGTTTAAATTGTGTTTAGGTTAGGTTGGGTCATGTCAGGTACAGAGTTTGGCCAGGGTCCTTTATTCAAGCTGTCAGGGTTAAACTTCCTTCCTAGAAAGATGAACACACGAACCTACGGACGACACACGAACACAATAACACATGATCATACACGGAAACGAACGCACGAATGGACATACTCAGGATATCGGGGAATAAATATAAAATTATAAAAATGCATAAAAAGTCTTTGACGGATAAACAACTTTGTAATGTTAGAATCGATATTACTGATATTATAGAAAATCAAACTAACTTCCTTTAAACACTCTTGGCTCTTCCTGTGTATAAGAAGAGTTTAATCTGGTATATTTTTTTTCTAGTAATTGGTGTTATCAGGGGAAGAGATTGTGTCGTTTGTGGTCTGTCATTCAAGGTTGTTTAGTGTTTGAAGCTCGTTAATTCATTATGCTTGTAGCCCCCATCTCTGCATACAACCCTGGTGCTTCTTGCTGTTGATACTCCCACGAAAATAAATTGTCAGATTAACGAAACGAAGATTAAAAAATTTTGTTTTAATTCACGGATTAACCATACTTCACCCAATCTAACTTAACCTATCCTATCCTAACCTAACCTAACCTAATCTAATCATAATTGTGCTTTAAAAAAGGTTTAGAGGCATAGGTAACAAGCTAGTCCTTTAACGGGAGAACACAAGGCTTCCCAGCCCTCACCTGATGAAATAGAATCACTATACCCAACCTGATCTAATTAAGGACACGTTAGGCTTTGTAAGATAGTTTAGTTTGAAGTGTTGTGAATCTCCGTGGGTGTTATAGATTCACTTGGTATACTACATGTGTAAAGTCAGGATATATACAATGTGTGTTGATTTTTCTACCCGTGTGTTAAATATTTTTTTGGGGAGGGGGAGGTATTTTCCTGTCGGTTTCCACTCTAGCTTTCCACCAATGTTATTTCACCCTTCTAGATTTCTATACCCTTTGATCCACCTTACCTAAGAGTGGAATGAGATAAATAGAATTGGTGGAGTGGAATGTCTGTATAATTGATGTCAGGATCCAACTCTGCCCTGGACGACACAGGATTGATCGGCACTGGTGTTGTAAGACTGTACAGAAAACCGCCTCTTGTGTTGTTCCCACGTATTAAAGAGCGATGAAGGTAAACTGAACAAGCACGCTGGGCAATGCTCGTTGTTGTAGTGGAATACACACAAAACCCAGTCAGTTGAGGGTGTAAATCTTCGCCTGCCTCTGGAATGCACTACACACGCTATGCCAAAACTGAGATATACTCGGCATGTCAACACTGAGACACACATGCTATGCTAACAAACATATACTCACATAAACTATGCCAATATTAAGACACATACACTATGCGAAACACCGGCTGTGCCTAAACTAATGATTCCCCGCTCTACATGAACGCTGAGATAACAAGTTGACTTTTTTTATAGAGGAGGAGCCAAAGTCTTTCACGATAGTCACCGTCTTAGCTAAACTTGTTAACATGGTTAGCAACTTCTGGAAACATCTCGCTTAACCGAGTTATCAAGTTGTGAATAAGCTGACTCACAAAGGAGACGTATTCCTCGACGAATTAATCTTACCAGCTTACAAACTCTTTATTAATTAATGACAAGCGTTACACCTGTCCGCCATTCTAGGCCACGCCTCTCACCCCCCCCCTCCCCTTAAGTCAATAGCCTTCAAAAGCAGTGAAAGACGAAATTGGTTCTTATAATCATGACTGCTTTCTCGGGACATTGTGTATACAACACACTCTAAACTAAGCCTAGGTACCTTCTTAACCCCTCATAATCCGCCGATGGAAAGTCTGGGACTCTGACCATATTTTCATTATTTTTCCTTTCCAAATTTAGGGTAAACCTGATTTCTCTGTGATCACTGTTCCCAATTCTTCCCCTATTGTGATATCTCTGATAATATTTTCTTTATTTGTTCATACTAGGTCTAATATATTGTCACCTCTAGTAGGTTCTGTAGTTAGTTGATTAAAAAAATTGTCCTGTACTGCGTCTAGGAAGTCTTCAGATTCATAGTCACCTACAATGTTGTCCCAGTCAATATTTCTGAAGTTGAAATCCCCATAATGCATAGGTTGTTGTATATTGCTGCCCTACTCATTTCCTGCCATATGGGCTGAGTTGCTTCTTTCCCAAGACTTGGGGGCCGGTAAATCACTCCCATAATTAGTTTTCGCTTCTTTCTGCCATTTCTACCCATACAGACTCAGTTCCTATTTCACCCTTTATTGTATTATTAATGCACCATTTTAATGTATCTCTGACGAAGAGTGCAACTCCTCCCCCCTTCCTACCTTCCCTGTCCTTGTGAAAAAGGTTGTACCCTTCTTTGTGTTACTCAGATAAAAGTTCTTGCTCGCCAGATTCATCCAGGTTTAGGTGGCTACTATGACGTCTACATTCTCAGTACATACAACCGCTCTCAGCAAGTCTATTTTATTTCTAATGCTCCTACTGTTTGTATAGTACACATTTAAACCTACCCTTCCCTGGTCCTGTTTTACCCCTTGTTCTGAGTAACCAATTATACTCCCCTCTATCTACTGGCGAAACTTCCCTTCGGAGTGACAATTTCACGCTCCAGACAAGTGTACCCCGTCACGACTGTACAGGTAGTCGTTGCCGTAGAATCGTCGCCAGTTATCAATGAACGCCCAACCATTGCTTACACAATGTTTTTTTATTCCAGTCCGCAATTTATAGCAATTGCCTTGGACAGCCTTTCACCGCCAACTCCTCTTCTAGACGAGACACCACATACTATTGGGTTCCCTACCCTATCACTAATCTTCCCTAATGCCTCCCTATACCTGCTGAAAAGTTCCTCACTCCTAACCTTTCCTATGTCGTTGCCTCCTACTCTAAGACACACTACCGCATTGGTACTTCCCCTGACAAGACTCTATCTATCCTCTCAGCTACATGCCCTATCCCAGCCACAGGAGAACACACCTAAGTCCTACGTTTCCTATCTCTTGCACAAAAAGTCTAATCTAAGAACCTCACCTAATGTCTACATTATTAATATAATGAGCACAACAGGGAGGAAAGGTTATCCTGTAGGCAATTGTACATAGTTACAATTCTCTCTCTCTCTCTCTCTCTCTCTCTCTCTCTCTCTCTGTGCCCTATTGGACATAGGAACATTAATAGTAGCAGACAAGTCAGAGGAAGAGAGACCAGTTCTGATCATTGTGGATTTACAACGTGAACTGGATGATGTAAGGAGGGAGAGAGATGTTCCTCTCACTGAGAAAAAAAAAAGGATGGGAGAAGGAGAGGATTTATTTGCAAGACCAAAGAGAAAATACTTTTATCAAGGCTACTGCTGCGACTAATGATGTTTTTAGTAGTTTTTTTTCTCTTCCCAAGTGATTTTGTTCTCAACTGGTGTCCCTGTAATATACTGGTCTGAGGAGGATATCAGTAGAGTACTGACCTTTCGCAGCTTAAGCCCGAAAGCTTATCACTACTTGCCTGATAGAAGTCAATTTCGTTTCCCATCTATCAGTACACTGCATCGTTGGATTCTCAGCTCAATGTGGAACCAGGTGTGTTGCATGCACTTCTGCAACTGTTGTACCATAAATGTGAGTCTATGGATGACTGTAAACGTCTACGTGTTTAATCTTTTGATGAAACAAGTGTCAGTGAAGGTAACACTTGTCTTGTGAGGTCATAATTCCTGTCACATCACTCACACCTGGAGGCAAAGGCAGCACCTGTGATCACCTGCTCTAACTGCCCCCCCCCACCCCCCATAATCTGATAATCTGTTGTCAGTGGCTGTAACACTTATCATATGAAGTCATAACTCCTGTCACCTCATGTCTACATTATTAGTATAATGGACAAACAGGGAGGAAAAGAACTCCTGTAGGCAACTGTATATATAGTCATCATTACCCTATCTTAAGCTGCAGTTATTTGAATACAAGACTATAACTGAAATACATTGTTTTTCTTTTAACCTTTCCTTCTGTGTATCACCCACCACACTGACTGGTGTCCTTAGCTAAAGTTATATGCAAGATTAAACTCTCTATTAGTATTATTTTCTATGTGAGATACTGAGATAACAAAGTACAATATATAGAACCATAAAATGTTCTGTTTATAAGAGGTGAGAGGTAGGCGAGGAAGTCTGCCTGCTGACGTCAGCAAAGCTCCACCCACCTTGGCCTAGGCTAGCCTAGTCTAACCTGACCTAACCTAACCTAACCTAACCTTGTGTAAAACAAGTCTAGCCTAGCCTAGCCTAGCCTAGCCTAGCCTAACCTGATCTTATCTAACCAAAACTAACCTAACCTTGATCTGATCTGATCTGATCTAATATAGTGATTAGTTTTAATCAGATTGTTATACGTCTTTTTGATCAGTCTAAGTTTCTTTCATCTTACTCTTCATTTTTTTCTCTGTTGTTCATCTTTGTTATATTGTTTTCTTTATGCTTTCTTTTCTTTCCCTCCTCCTCCTCCTCTTCTTATTCCTCTATTGTTCTTTAAGAAATCAGGATAACTGTTAAGATTTGTTGACCAATTTTCTCTACATTTTCATTAAGAGATTACTTATTAAAACAACATTATCTGTATTTATATTATCTGAAGAGGAGTCCCGGCCACAACAAACGCCCCCCCACACTAACATAATGAAACACTCCAGTAAATTATGTAAATATTCAAAAGGATTTGGATTTAATTGTACTGTAGTTTGTTTAATTTTAGGAACATTTCATTAGTGTTAACGGGAGGCAGGTAATGGCTATTATTAAAAAGCTTCCCTTATAATGACTACGGTCCCTCCAGCCAGACTTATACTAGCGTCTAAAGCCAAGGTGTGGTAGAGTCAAGGTTACCCACTGAAAAGTTTATTTGGATAAGTTCGGTGTGATTCTATTAGGTTTGGCTCCATTAGGCGGTGTAAGGTTACCTGGAGTGGATGATTATGTGTTGGGTGGGGCGGAGAGGAGTCACACCAGGTTAGTTAGACTCCAGTTGGTGTGTATTTTATCCCTTTAACTCTCAAAGGAAAATTAAATAGATTAGTTGTTTTATAAGATAATTATTTAATTTTAATTCATCGGTTTATACTTTCATGATGTTACGTACAGTAAGTCTATAAATTCACTTAATTATTTTAATGGCAGGATAATAAAAAGATACCTGCTGTAATTACCGTGTTGGAAACTACAATTAGACAACCAAAACAGCATCATCGGCCATTACAGAGCGTTATTTTGTATAATGTAAGCACTTAAGTCAGTGGCCTAAAGCCTCAGGGCTGCCGTGTGAGGTGGTTCAGTCACGATACAAACATTACCAACATGTTTATCTTCACCAGGTGGGCTTAACATGACCAGGTGATGCCTTACTAACTCTTGGCTTATTATTGTTGTTTAGTGAATTTGTATGAAGCTGCAAGATCATCTTACACCTCTTGGAGAAAATTGGGTAAAAAAAATTTTTCATCATAATTTCCCCAATTGGTAGATATTTTTTTTTTTTTTGTATTTTGGTATTCTTTAACCTACCTTACCTGACCTCACCTGACCTAACCTGAAAATAACCCTAGTGATAATGGTAAAAAATGCCAAATACCTATTGGAATAAAAACGAATATTAACCGATATTTTTGTATTATGGAGAAAACAAAATCTTCAAAAAAGTACAAAAAGTTAAAAACATAAATCAATATTTATAACAACTCCTCCGGGTATCTTTTGTTAGTTTCACCTTCAGTGTCCTCATGACTGTCCTTGTCATTTTACTATTGTTTGTCTTCCTGTATCTTGGATGTTCTCTATGTCACAGTTTGTGTTTGTTCTTTATTGTACTTCGTCACTGTCCATGTTTTACTGCATTATATTTCTTTGTTGTGATAAAATAGTTCCAAGACCTTCGGTTATAAACAATAATCATATGAAAGTCTTTGACAACAACTTAAATTATTCCTTATTTTCGTTACTTAGATCCATTGAATTCTTGTGTCCGTGTCCGTGACAATGATAATGAAAGGACTTATATTGAGTAGTCTCTCAGGTTTTCATTCGACTGTAAACATACAGTAAACATACAAAGCTGTAGTGAGACTGCTGGAGTTATGCTGCATCATATTAATGCAGCATGCAGCATAATGCGACCTCCTCTCCCTCCCTCCCCAGCATGTCAACATAATGCAGCTCCCTCTCCCTCCCTCCCCAGCATGACAGCATAATGCAGCTCCCTCTCCCTCCCTTCCCAGCATGACAGCATAATGCAGCTCCCTCTCCCTCCCTCCCTCCCCCAGCATGACAGCATAATGCAGCTCCCTCCCCTCTCTCCCCAGCATGACAGCACACGCAGCCCCTCCATCATCCCCAGCGGATGAAGCAGTCTCTCCCTCTCTGAGATGACAGGCATAATGTAGCCCTCCCTCTCCTCCTCTCCCAGAGACGCAGCGCTTCTCTCCTCCCTCCTCCCTCAGAGACACGTAGCCCCCTCCCTCCTCTCCCCAGCACCATGATGATAATGCAGCTCCCTCTCCATCCCTCCCCAGCATGACAGCTTAATGCAGCTCCCTCTCCCTCTCTCCCCAGCATGACAGCATAATGCAGCTCCATCTCCCTCCATCCCCAGCTTGACAGCATAATGCAGTTCCCTCTCCCTCCTTCCCGAGCATGACAGCATAATGCAGCTTCCTCTCCCTCCCTTCCCAGCATGACATCATAATGCAGCTCCCTCTCCCTTCCTCCCCAGCATGACAGCATAATGCAGCTCCCTCTCCCTCCCTCCCCAGCATGACAGCATAATGCAGCTCCCTCTCCATCCCTCCTCAGCATGACAGCATAATGCAGCTCCCTCTCCCTCTCTCCCCAGCATGAGAGCATAATGCAGCTCCCTCTCCCTCCATCCCCAGCTTGACAGCATAATGCAGTTCCCTCTCCCTCCTTCCCGAGTATGACAGCATAATGCAGCTTCCTCTCCCTCCCTTCCCAGCATGACATCATAATGCAGCTCCCTCTCCCTCCCTCCCCAGCATGACAGCATAATGCAGCTCCCTCTCCCTCCCTCCCCAGCATGACAACATTATGCAACTCGCTCTCCCTCCCTCCCCAGCATGACAGCATAATGCAGTTCCCTCTCCCTCCCTCCCCAGCATGACAGCATAATGCAGCTCCCTCTCCCTCTCTCCCCAGCATGACAGCATAATGCAGCTCCCTCTCCCTCCCTCCCTCCCCAGCATGACAGCATAATGCAGCTCCCTCTCCCTCCCTCCCCTGCATGACAGCTTAATGCAGCTCCCTCTCCCTCCCTCCCCAGCATGACAGCACCCTGAAGTTCCTTAATGAGTTGGGCTCCAGACTTATTGAAACTACCAGAGACTCCAGGGCATCGATCTACTATTTACAAGACAACCAATTGGGAGATGATGGTAAGGGAAGGCGAAAGACATCAGGTAGATTTTTACAGAACTTAATTTGGTTGGGACACAAAGACAGGCTGGAAGGGTGAGGTATGAGGATCCGGTAGGGTGGAATATGAGGGACTGGAATGGTAGGGTATGAGGGATTAACAGGGTAGGGTATGAGGGACTAACAGGGTAGGGTATGAGGAACTAGAAGGGTAGGGTATGAGGACTGGCAAGGTGGAGCATAAGAGACTAACAAAACTGGGTAGAAGGGTGTGACAATCTCCTCTTCTACACTAATCACGCCACACGTTCTCCCTAAGTCATCAAAAAATATACATTTGTCATGGTGTTCAAAAATTCCTCTTTTACCAACACAAGCTCTCGTTCTTGTAGCCATTGTGATTTAGGCTGAGGGGATAGAGAGATATAGTGAAAGAAGTAGGAACAGATAAAGAGAATATGAGGAGATAAGAATAATTGTAAGGGGGAAGAGGAGGTAGAGTAACAGAGAGTAGGGGAGAGAGAGTGATGATATATTAAGGTTAATAGAGACAAGGGGGGATAGGATAGGTAAAGAGGATACGACAGGGCAGATTTAATCTAATTTCATGGGTAAGAGATGGCAGGAAACCTAGTGAGTGAGTGAGTGGGACAACCATTGATCGTGATCACGCCCCAGTCCACAAGATCGTATACACAAGATAGTCAAAGGAACAGAGGGAACATATTCGGCTTGTTGTCGAACACTTGAATCAAAGGAGCAATAAGTTATTACATAGTCACTGCACGTTGACTACATATTATAATGTTTGTAAAGATCTTTCTTGTTACACTGGTCGAGAAGATCAGATAGCGACCGTACGTGAGCTGTGGCCCATATCTACAGAACCTCGACCATATTAGTTGGTAAAATTGTCTTCGTTTTCTTTGGTGAGTGATCGTGTATTTCCAGATGTAATAACTGAAATGTGTTCAGTGTCTCCAGCAGGACCCGGCTGTACTCTCTTATTGCTGGGACCTCTATCAGTCTGCCTACACGAATATCAATAAGACCCGTTTCAACTTCTCTACAAACTTTAAGAGCGTTCGGTCGAGGAATTCAGGTACGAAAAAAGTATGTTAAGTGAGAATAAATTAACACGAGGCCAGTCAGTGTGTCAAAACAAGGTCGGGCCCACATCAACTGGCAATATAATCACATAAGGCGGATCATGACGATAACACATTTGTGCTTATTGTTTCATCAAAATACTTAGGCAACATGTTAAATCTATTGTTTGTGTGAAAGTAAAAGGAGAAGCTGTACAGGTTGATCCACAGTTCCTGTTTCAACATCTAACAAAAGCATCAGGGAGAGTGTAAGGCAGGTGAGTAGTGTAACCAACCGCTGTACTCTCAAGGGTCTGGCCTAAGAAACACCTTATGGACTATGAGCTGTACACTGCTGCATCACATTAACCACTAGGAGTTGTAAACAAACACTCCTAAAGTGCCTTATGGAGGAGACCGATGAATTCCAAAATGAACACTGTGACTCCTGTTGTCTCAGTAGGGTCGTCAAAATCCTTCGTCTGTTGTGTCATATCGTCTAACACAAAATCGTAAACATACTTTTTGGGGCGTATCTACATCTTACAGCATGATGACACTAAATGGCCGCCTTAAAATGTTATTCTCAAAGACTTAATTATCCAATGAAAAAATTCACCCACTAAAATTTAAGATCACGTTGAAGATAAACTCATTAAAGTTTTATACTGTACTATAATGGAAATTAAAGTTCACTCACTCGCACTCTTGGGCAGAAATTATAATTTAAGTTCTCATTTTAGAACAGTCTTGGCTGTTTTTAGGTCCTGCTATGGTTATTGTCTGAGTCATAATCAACCTCACTTGGCATCTTCTATTTCATTTTGGCGCATTTCATGTTGGTGTATTTCATGTTGGTGTATTTCATGTTGGTGTATTTCATGTTGGTGATCACCTGCCACCCACCAGAGACTTGGGAAGGTTAGAAATAGTATCATCTCTGTGTTTTATGACGTCTTTGATGTTTATATCTTCACCTCACCTCCTGAACCACATCCTCAAGACGGACCATTTCTTACCCCTGGTCGTCTTCTTAGCTAATCAGGCTTATTTAATTCTTCTCTCACAGCGCTGCGCCCCCTGGCGAGAAACTCTCCCTCATTTCTTGTAACTTTTAGAGAAGGAAAGTTTATTCTCAACTGGTTGTACAGATGAAGCGTCACAACTTCTTGATATCTTTGCTTTGTGATTATAATACCAACGTGTCTGAGTCGTGTATTTGTTTATAAACTTAATGGAATAATATTTACCCAAGCTTAAGAGGCACTAAAGACATTATAAGGGCTGGATATTTCAAATTAAAGACATTATAAGGGCTGGATATTTCAAATTATCTGCATCTCTTGAATCACTTGAATCAGGAGTGAGAAAATGAAATTAAAACAAAAAAGAATTGTAAGTGAATGAAATATCGAAATCATTGAAAAAACTAAATTTCTTAAAACAGTAATGGACTAAGACAGCAGTGGAAGGTAAGGAGATTGGTGGAAAAGAAAGGAGAAGACCGAAGGAGGAAGGTAAAAGGAGGGAAGATGGAGGGGTAAAATAAAGGGGAAAGGAAGATGAAGGGGGAAGAAATGAATGGGGGAGATGGAAGGGAGGAAGAAGGGAGGGAAGATGAAGGGGTAAGATGGAGGAGAAAGACGATGGGGAGAAGAAGATGAAGGAGAAGATGAAAGGTGGAAGATGAAAGGCAGGAAGCGACAGTGCAAAATAGATCGGCAAGAGACACAGTTGTACCAGAGGTGGTAAAAATCTACACCAGGAAGGAATCAGTTGTGGCAATGTAATACACTCTCTCTCTCTCTCTCTCTCTCTGTCTCCATATTATGTTGCTCAGATTTCTCTCTCTTTTTCTAAAAATACAAAACTCAACTCAATAAAGGCAACAAATGTACTGTACTATGACTGCCAGTGGATTATAGCATCAACATTATTATATAAGAGTATATATTATACTTAAGCCCCCCCCCCAGGTATCGCCGGGATGGTTAATCTTCAGGTGGGATACGCTGGGCGGCGAGGGGAGTGACAATCTACCTGTGTCATTAAGGTCTCTGTTACCTTTTCCTGGGGCGACACTTCAGGTGAGTTATTATATAAAAAAGAGACTCACTTTATACAATACATGAAAAAATAACACCACCATTTAACTTACATAAATTAACACACAATACAGTACTGAATGCCTAACTAGCTTAGCTCCCCCCACCCCAGGCTCCCTTGAGCGAGCGGGAGCGTGCTGTGTATGGCCACCACCCCAACCAATCACCTCGACTCAGCTAGGTGGACAGCCCACCTGCTATTACTCCCTACTACTTTACTTCCCGTTTCTATTCTTTCCTTCTCTCTTTCCTCTCCTCTCTCATGGCAGTCATTTCCCACTTTACTTCATCATCGTTACTCAGTAAGACAGCAGTAGACCACGACGCTTAACACTGTACCTGCCTGACTCTGGTGTTACCTGTACTGTGTTAATTGGCTTGAAGAACATACAACTTTAAAACGACCTTTATAACTAAATGTCAGACCAAATACTGTCAAGAGGTGTGAACAGCTTCCATATGGAGAGGAGAGGATCTTTAATTGAAGTCTAATGTGTCACTTCACGCAATAACTCTGTGGGGTGGACACATCGACAACACAAGATTGACCGACATATAAACACTTCCGAGACAACGATAACTAATGACTTTTTTTGTTTGTCCTTTCAGAATGAGGGATTCCTCAGGATTTTGCTCTTAGTATAACTAACTTCCCAATTCTTCGGTATCGTCAACCAGCAACTGTCTATATGCTAATAGTCCAGACAAAACCTTGCATTTACTTTAACCCGGAAATAAACATCGACAGGTTTATTATAAATAATTATAACGACAGTAAGTTTTCAAGGTTCAAGTGTCCTTATTTCCTGCCAATGGTTCCAGGAAAACCTTAAAACTTACAATTAATAAATAATTAAAGATTTTTGTTTCTTGTATCTATATATATAAAACAAAGAAGTATGTATTTTTGTTTGTGTGTGTGTTTGTGTGTCCGCACGAGAATCTCAGAAACTACTATACCGATCTGTAGTGATTATGGATGGTGTTATATGTAGTGATGATGGATGGTGTTATATGTAGTGATGATGGATGATGTTATATGTAGTGATGATGGATGGTGTTATATGTAGTGATGATGGATGATGTTATATGTATTGATGATGGATGGTGTTATATGTAGTGATGATGGATGATGTTGTATGTAGTGATGATGGATGGTGTTATATGTAGTGATGATGGATGATGTTATATGTAGTGATGATGGATGATGTTATATGTAGTGATGATGGGTGGTGTTATATGTAGTGATGATGGGCGGTGTTATATGTAGTGATGATCTATCTTCTATCGATATAAAACAAAGAAGTATGTCTGTTTGTGTGTGTGTGTGTGTTTGCTTGTGTGTCCGCACGAGAATCTCGAAAACTACTCTACCGATCTGTAGTGATGATGGATGATGTTATATGTAGTGATGATAGATGGTGTTATATGTAGTGATGATGGATGGTGTTATATGTAGTGATGATGGATGATGTTATATGTGTTATAAGTTTTTAAATAACATGGTAGATATTACTGAGCCTTCATCAGGGTTGGTGCCTCCCTCCAGGTTCCCAGAGGTACAACTATTGGTGACATTTTCTTATTCGATGGCAGCAGTTGAGTTAGATTCATTGGTTGGGAGGTACAGACAGAGTGTAAGTAGCTGTGGAAGTTTCGCGCTCCCTGATGTCGCCCAAATTGTCATAATTGAAGGTAACTGACTTAGCAACGGTAGTGCGTACGTTGGTCTTCTTAAGGATAGAGGCGGGTTGTTGGTCGGCAACATTGGATAGAACAATGAACTCAGCAGCTTGGCGGTCAAGGTTCTTCAAGGTACCATGGGCACTGTAGTAGTTAACTTCCAGTTTGTTAGTTGATTTTCGGCTGCGGCCAATGCTGTCACCATCCAATCGTCCAACAGCCTTATCACAGGAGGCTTCGTCAAAGTATCGGATGTATGCGAAGCCATAGTGTTCATTTTTGTTGTCTTTTGCGGGCATCACAAATAGGTCGATCTGTCCACATTCCTCAAACAATGGTCGAATCTGCTTAGGGGCCACACCAGGGTAGATGTTTGTTGCAACCACCACAAAGCTGGTGTCGAAGTCTACAACGAAATCCTTGCAAGCCTTCACCTCCACCTCAGACACCTTCGATACAGTGCGTCGGAACACCATTGTGATGTACTGACACTAACAGCTCTCTCACTGAGGTCAAATAAAAATTTGACCATACAGAAAGAATTACGGTTTAATAAGGTTGGAATTTAAAGAAATTGACAACAAAATGAAGCTCTGTTTATCACTATAGTATTGAGGACTGGTGTTTGTAGAGATGATGGATGGTGTTATAATATGTAGTGATGATGGGTGGTGTTATAGGTAGTGATGAAGGATGGCGTTATATGTAGTAATGATGGATGGTATTACATGTAGTGATGATAGGAGGGTAATATATGTAGTGATGATGGATGGTGTTATATGTAGTGATGATGGATAGAGTTATATGTAGTGATGATGGATGATGTTATATGTAGTGATGATGGGTGGTGTTATATGTAGTGATGTTGAATGGTGTTATATGTAGTGATGATGGACGATATTATATGTAGTGATGATAGGATGGTTCTATATGTAGTGATGAATTGTGTTATA
>NW_024726809.1:0-17190 GCF_018991925.1 Homarus americanus | reverse complement strand
TTAAGAAAGGCGAAAATCACTTACTTGGTTACTATCAGAACCTAACAAGACAGGTATAAACAGAAATTAGAAAAGCAAAGAGAAATTATGAAATCAAGGTAGCAAACGAATCGAAATATACCCCCAAAGCTTTTTATCAACTGTATAAATCAAAGGTTAGAGATACAATAGGTCCCCTTAAAACTACGACAGGAGAAATGACTGATGATGAGTTAGAAATGTGTAGTACGTTAAATAGTCATTTCGCTCCGTATTCACAAATGAAAACCTAGCACAGTTTCCAGAAGTTCATAAGGTATATAACGACAGTATAGAAAATATGTTGATGAATATCAATATTACTAGTAACGATGTGCTAAAGTAATTAACAAACTGAAGTTTCATAAATCGCCTGGTCTGTGACGAGGTATATGCTAGAATATTAAAAGAATGTAGAGATGAGTTGAGTAACCATTAGCAGTTTTATTTAATAAGTCATTAGAATCGGGCCTAGTGCCAGAAGCTTGAAACTTGCAAATGAAGTTCCGATTTTCAAAAAGGGTGATAAATCAATAGCATCAAATTATCAAATTCCATTAGTCTCACGTCAATCATAGGCAAGTTGTTAGAGTCAATTATTGCTACAAAAATCAGAAGCTACCTTGAAACATTCAACTTAATTCATTCTTCTCAGCACGGGTTCACCCAGGACGTTCTTGTCTCACAAATTTGCTTAGCTTTTTCTCAGAAGTATTTGAAGCGGTAGATAATGATAGTCATATGATATAATTCTATTTAGGATTTCTAGTAAAGCATTCGATAGAGTCCCTCATGAGAGATTGATAAGGAAGGTAGAAGCACATGGAATAGGTGGATCATTATTAAAATGGATTAGGTCATGGTTAACTGGTAGGAAACAAAGAGTCAGTATAAATGGATTTAAGTCAGACTGGGGTGCGGTCAAAAGCGGAGTTCCCCAGGGATCTGTATTAGGCCCTCTGCTGTTTGTTATATTCATTAATGATCTTGATTTAGGTATAACTAGTAGGATTAGTAAATTTGCAGATGATACCAAAATGGGGAGAGTGATAAATTCAGACAGTGACTTTGAACACCTTCAAAGAGATCTAGATACCTTACATGAGTGGTCAGTAGACTGGCAAATGAATTTTAATAGTGATAAATGCAAGGTACTACAGATAGGGAAGACGAATACAAACGTTAAGTATAAACTAGGTAACACGGAAATAGAAAACTCAGTTTGTGAGAAAAATCAAGGTGTATTTGTTAGCAACGACTTGAAACCTAGAAAACAATGTATTAGCGTTCGCAACAAGGCAAACAGGATTCTTGGGTTCATATCTAGGTCTGTGAGTAACAGAACTGCTGACGTTATCTTGAAACTTTACCTAGCATTAGTGAGGCCACACATGGATTATGCGGTTCAGTTCTGGTGTCCTTATTATAGAATGGACATAGATTCTTTGGAGAGAGTACAAAGAAGAATGACAAAAAATGATCCATAATATTAGAAACCTTCCATATGAAGAAAGACTGAAAAGCTTAGGCTTACATTCATTAGGAGAGGCGTAGAGTTAGGGGAGATATGATAGAGGTGTACAAGTGGGTAAGTGGGATTAACAAGGTAAAATGGAAGATGTTCTGAAGTCAGTAATAACGAAATAACTAGAACAAATGGCTTTAAATTAGATAAATTCCGATTCAGAAAGGATATAGGCAAGCACTGATTTGGTAATAGAGTTGTGGATATGTGGAATAGGCTACCGAGTGCTATAGTAGGATCGGGGACGCTAGGGAGCTTCAAGACGAAGTTGGATAGGCACATGGAAGTGCTGGGATGGGTGTGAAAGGGATCTGCCCTGTATGGGCCAGTCGGCCTCCTGCAGTATCCCACTTTCTTATGTTCTTATGTTCTTAAGTTCACCTCACAATCTTTACTACATCTCACCTCACAATCTTCACTACATTTCACTTCACAATCTTCACTACATCTCACTTCACAATCGTCACTACATCTCACTTCACAATCTTCACTACATCTCACTTCACAATCTTCACTACATCTCACTACACAATCTTCACTACATCTCACTTCACAACCTTCACTACATCTCACTTCACAATCTTCATTACATCTCACTTCACATCTTCACTACATCTCACTTCACAATCTTCACCATATCTCACTTCACAATCTTCACCACATCTCACTTCACAATCTTCACCAAATCTCACTTCACAATCTTCACCATATCTCACTTCACAATCTTTACCACATCTCACTTCACAATCTTCACTACTTCTCAATTCACAATCTTCACTACATCTCACTTCACAATCTTCACTACATCTCACTTCACAATCTTCACTACATCTCACTTCACAATCTTCACTACATCTCACTTCACAATCTTCATTACATCTCACTTCACAATCTTCACTACATCTCACTTCACAATCTTCACTACATCCCACTTCACAATCTTCACTACATCTCACTTCACAATCTTCACTACATCCCACTTCACAAACTTCACTACATCTCACTTCACAATCTTCACTACATCTCACTTCACAATCTTCAATACATCTCACTTCACAATCTTCACTACATCTCACTTCACAATCTTTCACTACATCTCACTTCACAATCTTCACCATATGTCACTTCACAATCTTTACTACATCTCACTTCACAATCTTCACTACATCTCACTTCACAATCTTCACTACATCTCACTTCACAATCTTCACTATATCACACCTCACAATCTTCACTACATCTCACTTCACAATCTTCACTACCTCTCACTTCACAATCTTCACTACATCTCACTACACAATCTTCACTACATCTCACTTCACAACCTTCACTACATCTCACTTCACAATCTTCACTACATCTCACTTCACATCTTCACTACATCTCACTTCACAATCTTCACCATATCTCACTTCACAATCTTCACCACATCTCACTTCACAATCTTCACCACATCTCACTTCACAATCTTCACCACATCTCACTTCACAATCTTTACCACATCTCACTTCACAATCTTCACTACATCTCACTTCACAATCTTCACTACATCTCACTTCACAATCTTCACTACATCTCACTTCACAATCTTCACTACATCTCACTTCACAATCTTCACTACATGTCACTTCACAATCTTCACTACATCTCACTTCACAATCTTCACTACATCTCACTTCACAATCTTCACTACATCTCACTTCACAATCTTCACCACATCTCACTTCACAATCTTCACTACATCTCACTTCACAATCTTCACTACACCTCACTTCACAATCTTCACTACATCTCACTTCACAATCTTCACTAACACCATCCTTCATCACTACATATAACATCCATCATCACTACTTATAACACCATCCATCATCATCACTACATATAATACTATCCATCATCACTACATATAACACGATCCATCATCACATCATATAACACCATCCACCATCACTACATATAGAACCATCCATCACGACATATAACACCATCCGACATCATTACATATAACACCAACCATCATCACTACATATAACATCATCCATCATCACTACATATAACTCCATCCATCATCACTACATATAACTCCATCCATCATCACTACATATAACACCATCCATCATCACTACATATAAAACCAACCTATCATCACTACATATAACATCATCCATCATCACTACATATAACACCATCCATCATCACTACATATAGAACCATCCTATCATCACTACATATAATATCATCCATCATCACTACATATAACACCATCCAACATCACTACATATAACACCACCCATCATCACTACATATAACATCATCCATCATCACTACATATAACTCTATCCATCATCACTACATATAACACCATCCAGCATCACTACATATAACACCAACCATCATCACTACATATAACATCATGCATCATCAATATATATATATAACACCATCCATCATCACTACATATATTACCCTCTTATCATCACTACATATAACACCATCCATCATTACTACAATATAACGCCATCCTTCATCACTACATATAACACCATCCATCATCACTACATATTATAACACCATCCATCATCTTTACAAACACCATCCCTCTTTACTATAGTGATAAACAGAGCTTTATTTTGTTGTCAATTTCTTTAAATTCCAACCTTATTAAACCGTAATTCTTTCTGTATGGTCAAATTTTGATTTGACCTCAGTGAGAGAGCTGTTAGTGTCAGTACATCACAATGGTGTTCCGACGCACTGTATCGAAGGTGACTAAGGTGGAGGTGAAGCCTTGCCAGATGAAGGAGAAGGGCCCCCGATCTAACAAACTGCAGACCACAAAACACACTAAGACCCAAAACAACAAGACCCAAAACAACAAGAAGAAGAAGGAAACTACCACTTTCTGCCGTGTACAAAAGGACCAGTACCTGCCATGGGGAGACTACATCTTCACCGGGAAAAAGACACAAAAGAAGCGCTGAACCTACGCTTCTGATATTTAAAAATACTGTAATAAAAACATATTAATTGATTTTGTTTGTATTATTTATGCTTTTTTTTATTTTCATCTGTAAACGTGCTGTTTTGGGAATATATTTTGAGTTACATAATATTTAGGTACAGCAGTTTATTTCACTGTATCTACTTGTTTACCAAGTAACTGGACTTACAGTCTCAGATCGGGATTCTCAAAACAAATATTTGGTATCGAACTCCGTAAGTGAGCTCGTAATCTAGCCTGTAACTTACAGCACCTCAACACGATCAACCTGGATATAGTAGTCGCTATTTCCGGATTGCATGAAAAAAAATTAATAATATATGTTTTAATAATGCTTGTTAGACTTGTTTTATCATAGAATAATGAAGAAAATGTTTTGTACATCAACATACTAAAATACAATATTAGTTTTTTTTTACGACAAGAAGAGGCTTGGCTGTTCTATTTCTCGCTTTATGGAAGAGATGCAGCTTTTGTCTTCTTACAACTTTTCAAGTAATTTGTACCAAAATAGAAGATTTTTATTGTCCACATTTAGGGTATATTTTTTTTTATGACTGAATAAACTTGCAGATAGACCTTATTAATGTGGTATAGCTGTAAATATCCTTCAGTAATGAAATCCAAATATGAGGTCAAGTGAACATTTTTGCTTAGACTCCGCCTTTGTTAGGACCAAGTTATAACAAGTTATTCTGCCAAGTATCCAATAAGTACCCATGACTCAGAGTTAAATAATACCTAACCTAATCTAAGTTCATCAAACTTAATAAAAAAAGTGGGGCAAAAAATAAGTGGTAAAGAAATTTTTTTCTCAGAAAAAGAATTATATTCAGAGGTTTTTTATCCGATACCTTCAGTCGTGATTATTTTGATGCAAAATTAGTAAAATGTATTTAACCCTAACACTACCTCACCTTACCTAATCTTACCTTACCTTATCTAACCTAACCTAATGTTACCTAACCTAACCAAGCCGCAACGCTCATGACACAATTGAGTTCTCTAGAAAGTTTTAATTTCATTTTCTTTTTTAAAAATACATTTGCAGAGACAACAAACTTTTGATAATTATTTCTCCAACATATCTATAAATCTGTTGATGATATATAAATTTAGGATAGGTTAGGTTTGGTGTGATTAGGATAGGTTAGGCTAGTTTAGGATAGTCTAAGTTAGCTTAGGAAAGGCTAAGTTAGGTTACGATACACTAGGTTAGGTTTTAATCTGCATGATATTTTTACTGAACTTTTAAACGACGTTATAATCCTGGCAGCAGGGTATCGATCACGAAAATAACACTTTGGTAGTTATAACATTTGATAAAGTTTATTATTACTGTAACATGAAACAAATCACTATAGCTGTACTTATCAATCCAGTATTAAATCTGTATTATCTTTGACTATCGCTCATTGGCCAGCTTATCTCTGCACTGTTCTCTGATATAATAAAGTATTGGTGAATGGGAATATTAATCATTTGTGAGTCACTTACTATAAAGGAAACTGTAACGGATTCTATGGACAGTTGGGAATATTTTCACGGAATAAGTCGGAGTAACTCCCCTCTTGCCCAAAAGCGATCCAAGGAGTTAATTCACAGAGCGAAAATCTAGACGAGTCTTCCTTGTTTGTTTTAGGTCATAACAACGAAAAGTTTAATAATGTTTATTACAATGATTCAGGTTTTACTGTAATTCTTCTTTTTTATATTTTTAGTATTTTGTAGATTTTTTTCACCCAGTTCATTTCTTGTTTAGATTCATTATTGCAATTATTTTTATTACAGAGTTGAATTAAAAGTTTATATCTAAGTATTTTACAGCTTCACAAATACTTTTATAAAATGTTGATACACACAGTGGACAGTTTTAGTTCTTTCTTGTAATACCTCAGTATTACTCTGTTAAATTCTTACCATTTACACCTGACCATTTATTTATTTATTTTACAAATTGTTTAAAGAGAGAACATCACCAGCAGGATACAGATGATGAAGTAAATAGAAGTTTGTAACCTAACCCTACCCCCACTGCTACCCCTCCCTCTTGTCCCACATTCTTACTCATCACTCCTACCCCTTACTCCTACCCCTTACTCCCACCCCTTAATCCCACCCCTTATTCCCACCCCTTATTCCCACCCCTTGCTCCCACCCCTTCCTTCTACCCCTTACTTCTACCGCTTACTCCTACCCCTTACTTCTACCCCTTACTTCTACCCCTTACTCCTACCACTTACTCCTACCACTTACTCATACCCCTTACTCCCACCCCTTGCTTCCACCCCTTGCTTCCACCCTCTTACTCGTACCCCTTGCTCCCAACCCTTACTCCTACCCCTTACTGCCACCCCTTACTGCCACCCCTTACTCCCACCCCTTACTCCTACCCCTTACTCCGACCCCTTAATCCCACCCCTTAATCCCACCCTTACTTCCACGCCTTACTCCCACCCCTTACTCCCACCCCTTACTCCTACCCCTTACTCGCACCCCTTACTCCCACCCCTTACTCCCCCCCTTACTCCCACCCCTTACTCCCACCCCTTACTCCCACCCCTTACTCCCACCCCTTACTCCCACCCCTTACTCCTACCCCTTACTCCCACCCCTTACTCACACCCCTAACTCCCACCCTTACTCCCACGCCTTACTCCCATGCCTTACTCCCACCCCTTACTCCCACCACTTACTCCCACCCCCTTACTCCCACCCCTTACTCCTACTCCCTACTCCTACCCCATTCCCACCCCCTTACTCCCACCTCATCTCTAACCCCACTCCCACCCCTTACTCCCACCCTTACTCCCACCCCTTACTCCCACGCCTTACTCCCACGCCTTACTCCCACCCCTTACTCCCACCCCTTACTCCCACCCCTTACTCCCACCCCTTACTCCCACGCCCTACTCCCACGCCTTACTCCCACGCCTTACTCCCACCCCTTACTCCCACCCCTTTACTCCCACCCTTACTCCCACCCATTACTCCCATCCCTTACTCCCACCCCTTACTCCCACCCCTTACTCCTACCCCTTACTCCCACCCCTTACTCCCACCCTTACTCCCACGCCTTACTCCCACCCCTTACTCCCACCCCTTACTCCCACCCCTTACTCCCACGCCTTACTCCCACCCTTCACTCCTACCCTTCGCTTCTACCCCCACTGTTACCCCCCACTACGCTGGTAATTGAAGACATCATACATTTGTTCACTTAGACACCACTTATTATTCAGGACCTAATGGCTATAATATCAGAGTCATTATTCTTAACTCAACTTTATATATATATCAATTGTCAAAACCTTCACCACAAGAAAGAAAAGAACAGTCGGGTATGGCAGAAAATGTAATAAACGAACATGGAGTAAGACATCAAGCTCCATATTGTAAACAAGATCATCGTCATTGTTTATTTATTGCGAGGAAAAATATTGTTCGCAATATAATTATAAAAACCTTCTGTAATTCATTCTCTTCATTACACTAAAAGGTAATGAAGTATATAAAAAAAATAGTTTATAAATTACTAAAATAAAAATACGTATAAAAAAGTAAAATAACATCTATTGATGGAATAGAAAAGAATTATATCGTAAGTGGGTAAAAGATTTCTTGGGTAGGTTTTAGAATACAATAACTGTTTCTGCATTACACCGATGGTTCCAAGTCAGAAATTATCCTTAAGTTTTGTGAATCAGTATTTACAGTTTTTCTTAAAGGGTGACTTAAGTTACGGTCACACGATCCCTTTGATGAGCAATTAATTTGGAGCAAGAAATTACGAGTAATTTCTTCCAAATGTGGTCACACGAGTGGCTCTTGGTTCAGTTACTACAGCAAGAAAAAAAAGTTAACGCCGCTGTGCGAGTAGAAGGGAGACGGAACATCACAACAACAATGCAGACGACGCAGCAGCTATCCTTGGTATTATTGTTATTATTAAAAAGAAATGAGAGAAAGAGAAGAAAAACTATTGGAGACTCGTAAGTGGCTGGCGAGGAGGAGGAACGAGTGTTTAATATAGACTGGTTCAACTATCGTAGTTACAGTAGGGAGGGTTGTTAGTGTGTGGAGAATGACCGCCTGTATGGGCTTGTGTTTTGTAAACAAACACGCCAAAACACCACCCAAATAATAAACTCAGTGTGTCGTAAAAAACTGTTTGTGCATTTTATACATAATGTTATTGATCTATGTTATATATAGCCAAGGTAAATACTCGATAAATAAGCTTCGTGTCATTAAATATGGTATTAACCGGGTTTTGAACCGATAATCTTGCTCGAAATAGTCAAGAAATTGACTATCACGATTGTCAATAAAATGCTTCAAAAACTTGCTCGAATTTCTCGAAAATTGCTCGAAATAACTTTCCGGCAAGAAATTGCTAAAAAAAAATGCGCCCATGTGACCAGTGCTTTAAGAATTGTATGATATCCTCATGGCAATGGAAACACACACACACACACACACTCACCCCATACACAGTCACACACTCACCATGCACAATCACACACACTCATACACACACCGTACATGCACAAACCATACACACACATACACACACAGACACACACACACACACCATACATACACACACCATACACATACACACACCATACACACATACACACACACACACACACACACCATGCACACACCATACAAACAAACAAACACACACCATATACACACACACACACACACACACACAATGCACACACACACACCATGCACACTCACACACACACACCATGCACACTCACACCATGCACACACACACACTAATTGTTTTAATTTAGTTCTTGGAACTCTTAAGTGGCAGCGCTTGATGTAAACACTTCTTGGCATTTTCTGTTTATCTAGTAGCAGGTATACACACAGATGCAATATGAGAAAATAAATTATGAATTCTGTCCAGGGAAGTGTTGTGAATATGACCTTGAGATAACACTTGTGTTAAGTGTGAATTTCCCTGTCTAGTGATATGTCCAACTACTACTCTGGGCCGCGAGACAGTGGTAGTGATTACAGATTGCCCACGAGGGGGCTAGTTTATTGGGCACCCCCTTACATCCTGTGCAAGGTGAAGCGCAGAAGCGTTTACAGTGCCCAACTGGGAAGCATGCGGAGTTCATGCTTGCCTTTATGACTCATGCATTAAGGGCGTGAAAGGCCTGAAGGGTCATGGGTTTTGTCAGCAAGTTACATAAAGTGACAATGATGAGTGTGTGGGGGAAAATTCCCGGTACAATTTATCTGTTTATGGCAAAGTGTGGCAGGTCCCTATTAATGTGAGCGGTGTTTACTGAATCAGCTGACCCTGGCTCGACCTTTTGAGAGACGCAAGCCAAGTGATCTAAGAGTCGTGAATAACATGGTGAATTACTTGGTGTTATTCATTTGGGTGAATATTTGTATAAATCAAAGGTGCTGTCACACACACACACACACACCACACGTGGCACACCACCAACACACAGTTTCTGAGAAGGAGTTTGAGATTGTATTTAACGAAGTCTTAACTGGGAAAATGTTGTATGGCTTTTGTTATGGGGTAAGTTCTGGCGTGAACATTAAGACTATTTTCATAATTTTTGTAACTAATATTTTTATCTGCCTGGTACAATTATTTATTAATTTGTATTGTAAGTTATGTCTTGATAGTCGATGTAATGTAACAATTTATTTTTTGTGTTAATGTTCATATAGATTGGTTCAGTGTTGCGGCTCTGACTCGTCAACGAGGTTAATAAGCTCTTCAGTACATACTGCTGGTGAAACTATGTTATATTAACAACACGACAGACAAGTACTATAATACCTTAACATTTAACAATAATTCAGCCTTAATTTAATTTTTTCACCAACTTAAGACACATAACCCAGAAGGAAGTAAGACGGGCAACATAACGCGGGATATCGTGGCTTCACTAAGTGCAAATTATGGAACTTGAGGTAACACATTATGGGAAAATGCGAGCCCTGCTAAGTGGTTCTCAACATGGACGCAAACATCAGATGGACAAAGAAACAGAAGAACCCCGGATATACATTCATTTATTCTACAAAAAAGTTACGTAAACGAGCGTTAAATACGTTTAAGTAATCACAGTTTACGAAGCTGAAGTCGAGATATTAGAAGATGAAGAAGACTTTAGCATATCAGTATACCCCACGACCGGCGCCAGGATGTTAAGTGTGCCATCAGGGTATATTAGCGCTGAGAGACGGGTGCTATCGTGGTATATTAGCATACCTTCACCCTGAATGGTATATCAAAAAGTACAGGATTTACTTCTCAGATATTTAGTTATATCTATCGGTATATTATATAAATTATATCAATATATCTGTGTATACCAAATATGGCATCAGAGTATATCACCGTTTGCCATCATATTCTATAAATAACCTCAAAGTATACCCCCGAATGTTTAATATCATACACTATAAATGACACTGTAGTATGTTAGTATATAATCAGGGTATAACATAAATAATATCAGCATTGTTTAGAATATCATATATATTAAGCGTGAGGAATGGATGTATATGATTCAATATATCACAGTTACATAAAGCGGTATGTCAGCTCATCAGCATATCACTAGAATGACATCAGAGTATAGGACACTATACTCCAATAAATACTGTCAGGTATCTAAGTATATCAGGGTAATCACTGAGAAGTGTCAGAACATATCAGCATATTCCTTGACTGGAAACAAAGCATATCAACATACTCAAAGTATAATCAATGTCTCCGGAATAAACAAGCCAGTGACAGCAGCATATATTTCTGAAAATCAGCTGTGAAATATGTTCAGAACAGCCCAAAGTATACTATAATACTAAGCAACATTTGAAATATACCAGTATACTTCTTAACAGTCAGGGAAAAAATCATTATACAGATTAGTGTCCTCGAAGCAGATCAACTTGTCTCCTGCTTTCTGGGGACCCATTAGTGGTATATCAGTATATCCAAAGAGACACATCGGAGTATATTACCATATATCCCAAGTGCCATGAAGGGATATCAACATACCTGAGTATATTAACTAGCTCTCATAGTCTTCCACTCTCTCTTAGATCCATCAGAATATGTCAGCATATCACCCTATCTTCTGAAGGTCCAGTTTACCTTGTTCCGAAAGTATGTCGAAGCATACTAACAGATCCCCTGAATGCCTTGAGAACATATCAGCATACTTCTAGGTTAATTCATATCATATCAGTATATCCCCTGAATCTAAGGTATAGCTAACCTCATTTCAAATTATTATTAGAGTATGTTAACATATTCCCTTAGAAGCATACCAGCATATCTCTTATGTCATTACAGTCAACCAGTATACGCTCAGAGATAGATGCAAGCATATCAGGGTATATTAGCATACCTTGTAAGAGAGATATGAGCCTAGCTACATAACCAAGTATATCAGCATACCCCATATGCTCTTATAGTACATCAGCACACCCTCTGAGAGACAGAACCATACCAACATATCAGAACATATTAGTATATCCTTTAGAGTGATATGAACATAATGGCATATCAGATGACAAGAGTATATCAGCATAGTCTTTGAGGAGCATATCAGATCAACCTAGCATAAGCTCTTTAAGATAGATGGGAGCATATCTTAAATAGACTGGAACATACCAGAGCATATTAGCATATTAGCATATTAGCAAGGTGAGGAGGAGGAGGAGGAGGCAGGTGTCCACCGACCAGGTATGCCGATAGTCTGGTGATAATGTGGGTAAAACTGGTGTGTGTGTGTGTGTGTGTGTGTGTGTGTGTGTGTTCGTTCTCATGTTTATTTCTTGTAAGGTATGTGTCACCTAGCCGGCCTTTTTGTTTACATTTTTCGGTCGCTCTAAAATACCATTAAAACAATATTGAGTATAAACGTTTGGCTCAACTGATGATCTCAAACATGTCCCAACTTTTTTTTGCCTCAACTCCACATTCTGTAACTCATTTAGGTAGATGTCCCTCACTACAAATACACTGGACTATGTGTAATGCTGCAGCTAATGTGTTATCAAGATATTGCACATTATAAGTTCATGTGTGGTCATTATTATATCAAACGGAGGAATTTTAAAGAGCTATTACACCACCTGTATCATTAGTTGTCGCCAGGTGAAGGAATGTTTAGGTAGATTATATTTTATTTACTGTAATTAAAGTTTCAATACCTAAGACGTTCCACTATAAGAGTCTTTCAACCTCAGGTAAGGTTTAAAGACTTTCTACTCTAGGTCTTACACCCTGGAGTAGCTGTATCGTCCACATAGGTAATTACTCCACAAGGAACTACAAGTTACACCTTGATGTAATACTTCATTTATTGCCAAACTTTATAGGGAAATATTTTTTCACAAAGAATTTCAAGTTACAATTTCACATAACAAGTCACATTACAAACGTTCCTTCGGCTTACAGTTAAACTTTGCAATGTCAAGATATTTTTTCACTGCAGAGGAAAGTATGCGTCATCATCACGACACACACACACACAAAGACAAAACTCCTGTATCCAGATTCTCAAAAGTTTATAAATTAAATTCTTCCCTAAAATTAAACAGACAATACATCTATTTATCATAGAGTATGTGAACAATATCGACGCCATATTGGTTACCATCTTTGAGTTATATAATTAGTTAGCTTCATAGTGTTAATTATTTAGTTAAAAGGAAAAATAATCTACTAGTGTGTGTTGTGACCAAAATATATCAACATTGTATTTACTTTCTCCTCCAGGGGGCACTAAGTCTAGAAAAATGACACAATTGATATCTACATAAAGTGACTGATCAAGGGTAGATATTGGCTACCTTTTGTGTTACTTTGAGGTCGTAAGAACACACAGAGCTGCTCTTAAGGATGTTTACCACAATACACCTCAACCAGTTTCTCATTCACTAAGGTCAAACAATAAATCTGGTTCACAAGATACACCGTAAATTTTATTAGAATACAATAATCAATTACTGTATTATTAAAATTGGAGGCGAATAGTTCATGGTGTTAAGATGTGTTCTAAGCCAATGCATAAAACAAAAGGTATTCAATATCTGCCTTGGTTGACGATGATCTGTAGACGTTAGCAAGTCGTCCTCCTCCTGCTCTCGAGTAAGGTAAGGAAGGCCTCACCTGACCAAAATTGTTAATTAAGGTAGATTACCTGAAGATTAACCCTCCCAGCATATTTCAACTAATGATTAACTTAACGCTACCTGGGAAGTTAAGTTAGGTTAGATTAAGTTAGGTTAGGTTAGGGTAGGTTAGGGTAGGTCAGGTCAGGTCAGGCAGTGCCAGTGTAGTTAATCTTGAGGTTGAATAAACTAGAGGCTAATCTTCACATGAGCCAGTAAGACACTTTGACGGAGGCGGTTACGTACAACAGGAAAGCTCTGATAACATATAATGTACAGTATATACCGTTTAAGTTGCGTCAGCAGCTCTATACACCACTTATTGACTTACTCATTCACTGCCGTAGAAATATTTACTTCTCTAACAGTTTTCTATATGGTTCCCAGTCATTATAATACGACCTTGTAAAATCAAATGATCTAAATTAAACTAAATTTATCCAAATTAAACTTATTAGCTAACAAATCCTTCTAAAACACGATATATGCAAATCAAAAGTTCTAAATTCAACTTAACTTATCGTAATATAACTATTATAACTAAACCATTTTAATTAAACCTAACCTAAACACCTCAAGTGCCACAAACAGAAGGAAAAAACACCTTTAATATTATCGTGTAGGAGGCCCCTGTAACCCATTAACTCCAGGTAATGCATCTATATCAATCTACCTGCGTTAGAAGCTCTATACGTGGCTATGATCGTTACCCACTGCTGGAGAACATTTGTACTTCTATAATTACCCCTGGAGAAACAATGCACCAATTTACGATTTATTTATTTTATTTTTCATTTATTTTTATTCTTGGTCCATACTGTAAACATCGCCCGCTTGTGAGTCCCGTCAGCCATTTTGTTCTAACTTTCGGGGATTCTAAAATAAGCTATAAATAAATATATAAATAAAACAAGCATCTTTTGTTTTTCTAACCCATGAGCTGTGAGTCTTCATTATATACTTCAACATTACTGTAAACTAAGGCTAGAGAGGGTGTGTACAGTACTAGTGGAGTCAAGACGAGAAGGTATTTCAAATCCATAAAGGGTTTTACAAGTGGAGAGTCTTACAAGTGGAGGGTCTTACAGGTGGAGAGTCTTACAAGTGGAAGGTCTTACAGGTGGAGGATTTTAATAAGGATAAATACAGCAAGTCTTACAGTTGAATCAGCCAAGTCGAGGAAAACTCTTAAGAGTCACGTAACTTCTACCTGGTGTTACCTGTAATCAAGCTAAGGTATATGTAAGAAGAATATTATCTCGTTATTATCCATTCCTCTTCCACTATCCTGCGAGGTGGTGTATTAATAGGCACAGATACTCATGATAAAGAAGGAATAAAGAGAAAGACGCAAGATACCTATAAAATGCGACAGAATATACCCACACATGCGTAATCCTAACCCATCCCAACCCAACCCAATCCTATCCTACCCCCAGCTTGACCACAGTACACAAAGTCATTCTTGGTATCAGAATGACGCCTAAACACCCTGTATCGCCTAAGACACATTTGAATCGGATGGTTCGTTGACGGTTTTATTTCTTCGGTATAAACCAGAGAAGCAATTAGTTCGTGGGAACAGTGAGTCAAAATACTTCACATCAGCTTCGTTTACGACCTCCAGCTGATATTTACTTCTGTTGTCTATATCAATCACATTTTATAATGAAAACAAAAATATGGTTAGTTACTTAAAAATGAAAAGAACATCATACTTAGATACTTAAGAGTGAGGAAAAAAGATACTTAAGATACTTAAAAATAAAAACACTCTTTGATACTTAAAAATAAAAACACTCTTTGATACTTAAATTAGGACAAAATAAACGGACATAAATATTTAACTATGAGCGGTGGATATTACGACATGTACCGGCTATCAATACAGAGGCGCTATTTAGCCGTGAAGTTCTCTCAGAAACTCAACAAGACAATATGTGGTCACGTAAAAATTTCAGGTTAATTTTTAACACCATCCGTCATTTTAAACCTTGGCACCTGTAGATTAAGAAAATATATGGTGATATTTTTTCTGATGGGATAAAGGTCGTATTTGTCCAGAGAAGTAAGAGAGGAAAAAAATCACTTTAGAGGCATGACGCACAGAGTGTCTAAGGTGATAAAAGATCATATACTACCATTTGGGTTTTCAAATTAAGTTCATTACATAAAATATCAAACTCATAAAGATTACAAAAGAACAGAACATCATGAGCTCTCTACAGCTATTGTCAGCCGTCAATATGCTGATGTACAGAAGCTACACAATGTTATTGGTGACTGTAATCCCAGGAAAATGATGCTCTTTTAAACTTGGTAACTGGAGCTGTAATGCCAGAAAATGCCAAATATGACAATCTATGTGCATATGAATTTGGAAGACAAAATTATGAAAATTTTGTCAAGAAACGTATTGTTGGTCCATTGAGCATCTGGGAAAAGATGTCCAAGGTTAATCTTCTGTCGTGGAAAGCAGCAAATAAGACTTCAACCATCAAATTGCTATCACAAGTTATAGAACTTAAGCAGGACATACAGTATATGCATCACAGAAGGGCAGCACTGTACATATCAAGTCACCAGACACTGATGTGTTTGGTATATTAAAGCAGCCTCAACTTGGAGAAAATACAAGTATGAAAACAGGAACTGGTGAGCGACGACACATTGGGCAGAGAGCCTTACAGGTTTCTATGCCTTCACAGGATCTGACTGCATTGGAAAATTTGTTGGCAAAGGAAAGAAAGCATGTTGGAGCACTTTGATGAAATCTAACACAAAAGTCCTAGATGCATTCAAGATGCTGAGTAGACCAAATGCCCTCCAGCAGACATGTTTATTGGTCTAAAGGAATTTGTATTTAAGTTCTACTGTCCACGAATGACTTTCACTAAACTGTCATAACTTAGATGGCATCTCTTCAAGAAAACGCAGGCAGAAGCTGGAGAACTACCAGCGACTGCAGCAACTCTAAAGTATCATATATTGAGAGGAAGGTATCAAGCTCTTCTGTGGTCTTGTGATGCAGACAGTGAAATGCTTTCACAATTAGAGCATGGCTGGAAGATTGACAATGACTGTTTCATACTAGTAATATCAGATCAACCACCAGCTCCAGAAGCAATCACAGAACTTGTTAAATGTGGATGTGGCGTCAGGAAATGTGGATCATTGTCATGTTCATACAGAAAGAATCAGAAAGAATAGCATGACATGCACCGAGATGTGTAACTGTCAAGCAGATGATGAGAAATGCCTAAACAAGGTGAAGGAATCTGTTGTACACAGAAGACTCTGATGACGAGGACTGAAGCAATGTCGTAAATAATAACTTGTGACTTGTTTACACATGATGTATAACATTACAAACTTTTAATAAATATAAAACGGTGGTTCTAAGCTTTTCAGATAATGGTAATATGTATATGTTTAATTCCCAGTATTTGTCTTTAGCAAA
>NW_024726808.1:0-36734 GCF_018991925.1 Homarus americanus | reverse complement strand
GCTTAGGTGATCAGAGCAATGTTTTACCAAATGCGGCTTCGAAACACGAGGATCCATATATATTTCATTAGCCCAATAAAGCACGCAGACTTTTACATATAATCAAAACCTCACCCCACCAGGATTTGAACCCACGATCATATAATTGTGACCGGGGAATGCTACCTCTGGGCCACTAGGACAATAAAAGCAGTCGTAGACTCTGCTATATTTCACACAAAACCTGTTCAACGAGCTTATGGCGCTGTGAACCACTATAGGGGACCATCCGTGCCGCTTAGGTGATCAGAGCAACGTTTTACCAAATGCGGCGTCGACTTCTACATATAATCAACACCTCACCCCACCAGGATTTGAACGGATGATCTTATAATTGTGACCTGGGAACGGTGCCTCTGAACCACCAGGAAACTAAAAGCAGCCCTAGACTGTTATATTTCACACAAAGCCTGTTGACTGAGCTTATGGCGCCGTGAACCTCTAATGGGGACCAGCAGTGCTGCTTAGGTTATCAAAGCAACGTTTTACCAAATCTGGCTTGGAAACTCGAGGATCCATATATATTTCAATAGCCCAATAAAGCACGCCGACTTCTACATAAAATCAAAACCTCACCCCACCAGGATTTGAACCCACGATCTTATAATTGTGATGGGGAACGCTACCTCTGGGCCACCAGGACAATAAAAGCAGTCCTACACTCTACTATATTTCACACAAAGCCTGTTCAACGACCTTATGGCGCCATGAACCTCTAATCGGGACCACCCGTGCCCCATAGGTGATCAGAGCAACGTTTTACCATATCCTGCTTGGAAACACGAGTATCCATATATATTTCATTAGCCCAATAAAGCACGCAGACTTTTACATATAATCAAAACCTCACCCCACCAGGATTTGAACCCACGATCTTATAATTGTGACCGGGGAATGCTACCTCTGGGCCACCAGGACAATAAAAGCAGTCCTAGACTCTGCTATATTTCACACAAAGCCTGTTCAACGAGCTTATGGCGCCGAGAACCTCTAATGGGGACCACCTGTGCCGCTTAGGTGATCAGAGCAACGTTTTACCAAATGCTGCTTCGAAACACGAGGATCCATATATATTTCATTAGCCCAATAAAGCACTCGGACTTCTACATATTATCAACACCTCACCCCACCAGGATTCAAACCCACGATCTTATAATTGTGACCGGGGTATGCTACCTCTGGGCCACCACGACAATAAAAGCAGTCCAAGTCTCTACTATATTTCACACAAAGCCTGTTCAACGACCTTATGGCGCCATGAACCACTAATGGGGACCACCTGTGCCGCTTAGGTGATCAGAGCAACGTTTTACCAAATCCGGCTTCGAAACACGAGGATCCATATATATTTCATTAGCCCAATAAAGCACGCAGACTTCTACATATAATCAACACCTCACCCCACCAGGATTTGAACCCACGATCTATTAATTGTGACCGGGATATGCTACCTCTGGGCCATTAGGACAATAAAAGCAGTCCTACACTCTACTATATTTCACACAAAGCCTGTTCAACGACCTTATGGCGCCATGAACCTCTAATGGGGACCACCCGTGCCGCTTAGGTGATCAGAGCAACGTTTTACCAAATGCGGCTATGAAACACGAGGATCCATATATATTTCATTAGCCCAATAAAGCACGCGGACTTCTTCATATAATCAACACCTCACCCCACCAGGATTCGAACCCACGATCTTCTAATTGTGACCGGGAATCGCTACTTCTGGGCCACCAGGACACTAAAAGCATTCCTAGACTCAGCTATATTTCACACAAAGCCTGTTCAACGAGCTCATGGCGCTGTGAACCTCTAATGAGGACCACCCATGCTGCTTAGGTGATCAGAGCAACGTTTTACCAAATACGGCTTCGAAACACGAGGATCAATATATATTTCATTAGCCCAATAAAGCACGCAGACTTCTACATATAATCAACACCTCACCCCACCAGGATTTGAACGCATGATCTTATAATTGTGACCGGGGAACGGTGCCTCTGAACCACCAGGAAACTAAAAGCAGTCCTAGACTGTTATATTTCACACAAAGCCTGTTGAATGAGCTTATGGCGCCGTGAACCTCTAATGGGGACCAGGAGTGCTGCATAGGTTATCAAAGCAACGTTTTACCAAATCTGGCTTGGAAACTCAGGGATCCATATATATTTCAATAGCCCAATAAAGCACGCGGACTTCTACATATAATCAAAACCTCACCCCACCAGGAATTCAACCCACGATCTTATAATTGTGATGGGGAACGCTACCTCTGGGCCACCAGGACAATAAAAGCAGTCCTACACTCTACTATATTTCACACAAAGCCTGTTCAACGACCTTATGGCGCCATGAACCTCTAATCGGGACCACCCGTGCCCCTTAGGTGATCAGAGCAACGTTTTACCATATCCGGCTTGGAAACACGAGTATCCATATATATTTCATTAGCCCAATAAAGCACTCGGACTTCTACATATAATCAACACCTCACCCCACCAGGATTCAAACCCACGATCTTCTAATTGTGACCGGGGAACGCTACCTCTGGGCGACCAAGGACAATAAAAGCAGTCCTAGACTCTACTATATTTCACACAAAGCCTGTTCAACGAGCTTAAGGCGCCGTAAACCTCTAATGAGGACCACCTGTGCCGCTTGGGTGATCAGAGCAACGTTTTACCAAATCCGGCTTCGAAACACGAGGATCCATATTTATTTGATTAGCCCAATAAAGCACGCAGACTTTTACATATAATCAAAACCTCACCCCACCAGGATTTGAACCCACGATCTTATAATTGTGACCGGGGAATGCTACCTCTGGGCCACTAGGACAATAAAAGCACTCCTACACTCTACTATATTTCACACAAAGCCTGTTCAACGACCTTATGGCGCCATGAACCTCTAAGCGGGACCACCCGTGCCCCTTAGGTGATCAGAGCAACGTTTTACCATATCCGGCTTGGAAACACGAGTATCCATATATATTTCATTAGCACCAGGATTCGAACCCACGATCTTATAATTGTGACCGAGGAACGCTACCTATGGGCCACCAGGACACTATAAGCAGTCCTAGACTCTACTATAGTTCACACAAAGCCTGTTCAACGACCTTATGGCGCCATGAACCTCTAATGGGGACCACCGTACCGCTTAGGTGATCAGAGCAACGTTTTACCAAATCCGGCTGGAAACACGAGGATCCATATATATTTCATTAGCCCAATAAAGCACGCGGACTTCTACATATAATCAACGCCTCACCCGACCAGGATTTGAAGCCACGATCTTATAATTGTCACCGGGGAATGCTACCTCTGGGCCACCAGGACAATAAAAGCAGTCCTAGACTCTGCTATATTTAACACAAAGCCTGTTCAACGAGCTTATGGCGCCGTGAACCTCTCATTGGGACCACCTGTGTCGCTTAGGTGATCAGAGCAACGTTTTACCAAATGCGGCTTCGAAACACGAGGATCCATATATATTTCATTAGCCCAATAAAGCATGCGGACTTCTACATATAATCAACACCTCACCCCACCAGGATTTAAACCCACGATCTTATAATTGTGACCGGGGAACGCTACCTCTGGGCCACCAGGATAGTAAAAGCAGTCCTAGACTCTGCTATATTTCACACAAAGCCTGTTCAACGAGCTTATGGCGCCGTGAACCTCTAATGGGGACCATCCGTGCCACTTAGGTGATCAGAGCAACGTTTTACCAAATCCGGCTTCGAAACACAGGGATCCATATATATCTCATTAGCCCAATAGAGCACGCGGACTTCTACATATAATCAACACCTCACTCCACCAGGATTCGAACCCACGATCTTATAATTGTGACCGAGGAACGCTACCTATGGGCTTCCATGACACTATAAGCAGTCCTAGACTCTACTATATTTCACACAAAGCCTGTTCAACGACCTTATGGCGCCATGAACCTCTAATGGGGACCACCGTACTGCTTAGGTGATCAGAGCAACGTTTTACCAAATCCGGCTGGAAACACGAGGATCCATATATATTTCATTAGCCCAATAAAGCACGCGGACTTCTACATATAATCAACGCCTCACCCGACCAGGATTTGAAACCACGATCTTATAATTGTGACCGGGGAATGCTACCTCTGGGCCACCATGACAATAAAAGCAGTCCTAGACTCTGCTATATTTCACACAAAGACTGTTCAACGAGCTTATGGCGCCGTGAACCTCTCATTGGGACCACCTGTGTCGCTTAGGTGATCAGAGCAACGTTTTACCAAATGCGGCTTCGAAACACGAGGATCCATATATATTTCATTAGCCCAATAAAGCACGCGGATTTCTACATATAATCAACACCTCACCCCACCAGGATTTAAACCCACGATCGTATAATTGTGACCGGGGAACGCTACCTCTGGGCCACCAGGATAATTAAAGCAGTCCTAGACTGTGCTATATTTCACACAAAGCCTGTTGAACGAGCTTTTGGCGCCGTGAACCTCTAATGGGGACCACCCGTGCCGCTTAGGTGATCAGAGCAACGTTTTACCAAATACGGCTTCAAAACACTAGGATCCATATAAATTTCATTTGCCCAATAAAACACGCAGACTTCTACATATAATCAACACCTCACCCCACCAGGATTCGAACCCACGATCTTCTAATTGTGACTGGGGAACGCTACCTCTGGGCCAACAGGAAAATAAAAGCAGTCCTAGACTCTGCTATATTTCACAAAAAGCCTGTTCAACGAGCTTATGGCGCTGTGAACCTCTAATGGGGACCATCCGTGCCGCTTAGGTGATCAGAGCAACGCTTTACCAAATCCGGCTTGGAAACACGAGGATCCATATATATTTCATTAGCCCAATAAAGCACTCGGACTTCTACATATAATCAGCACCTCACCCCACCAGGATTCAAACCCACAATCTTATAATTCTGACCGGGGAACGCTACCTCTGGGCCAACAGGACAATAAAAGCATTCGTAGGCTCTGCTATATTTCACACAAAGCCTGTTCAACGAGCTTATGGCGCTGTGAACCTCTAATGGAGACCACCCGTGATGCCTAGGTGATCAGAGCAACGTTTTACCAAATGCGGCTTCAAAACACGAGGATCCATATATATTTAATTTGCCCAATAAAGCACGTGGCTTCTACATATAAACAACACCTCACCCCACCAGGATTCGAACCCACGATCTTCTAATTGTGACCGGGGAACGCTACCTCTGGGCCACCAGGACAAAAAAAGCAGTCCTAGACTCTGCTATATTTCACACAAAGCCTGTTCAACGAGCTTATGACGCTGTGAACCTCTAATGGGGACCATCCGTGCCGCTTAGGTGATCAGAGCAACGTTTTACAAAATCCGGCTTCGAAATACGAGGATCCATATATATTTCATTAACCCACTAAAGCACGCGGACTTCTACATATAATCAACACCTCACTCCACCAGGATTCGAAACCACGATCTTATAATTGTGACCGAGGAACGCTACCTATGGGCCACCAGGATACTATAAGCAGTCCTAGACTCTGTTATATTTAACACAAAGCCTGTTCAACGAGCTTATGGGGCTGTGAACCACTATAGGGGACCACCCGTGCCCCTTAGGTGATCAGAGCAACGTTTTACCAAATCCGGCTTCGAAACACGAGGATCCATATATATTTCATTAGCCCAATAAAGCACTCGGACTTCTACATATAATCAACACCTCACCCCACAAGGATTCAAACCCACGATCTTAAAATTGTGACCGGGGTATGCTACCTCCAGGCCACCAGGACAATAAAAACAGTCCTAGACTCTGCTATATTTCACACAAAGCCTGTTCAACGAGCTTATGACGCTGTAAACCTCTAATGGGGACCATCCGTGCCACTTAGGTGATCAGAGCAACGTTTTACCAAATCCGGCTTCGAAACACAAGGATCCATATATATTTCATTAGCCCAAGAGAGCACGCGGACTTCTACATATAATCAACACCTCACTCCACCAGGATTCGAACCCACGATCTTATAATTGTGACCGAGGAACGCTACCTATGGGCCACCAGGACACTATAAGCAGTCCTAGACTCTACTATATTTCACACAAAGCCTGTTCAACGACCTTATGGCGCCATGAACCTCTAATGGGGACCACCGTACTGCTTAGGTGATCAGAGCAACGTTTTACCAAATGCGGCTGGAAACACGAGGATCCATATATATTTCATTAGCCCAATAAAGCACGCGGACTTCTACATATAATCAACGCCTCACCCGACCAGGATTTGAAGCCACGATCGTATAATTGTGACCGGGGAACGCTACCTCTGGGCCACCAGGACAATAAAAGCAGTCCTAGACTCTGCTATATATCACACAAAGCCTGTTCAACGAGCTTATGGCGCCGTGAACCTCTCATTGGGACCACCTGTGCCGCTTAGGTGATCAGAGCAACGTTTTACCAAATGCGGCATCAAAACACGAGGATCCATATATATTTCATTTGCCCAATAAAACAGGCGGACTTCTACATATAATCAACACCTCACCCAACCAGGATTTGAAGCCACGATCTTATAATTGTGACCGGGGAACGCTACCTCTGGGCCAACAGGACAATAAAAGCATTCATAGGCTCTGCTATATTTCACACAAAGTCTGTTCAACGAGCTTATGGCGCTGTGAACCTCTAATGGAGACCACCCGTGCTGCTTAGGTGATTAGAGCAACGTTTTACCAAATGCGGCTTCAAAACTCGAGGATCCATCTATATTTCATTTGCCCAATAAAGCACGTGGCTTCTACATATAATCAACACCTCACCCCACCAGGATTCGAACACACGATCTTCTAATTGTGACCGGGGAACGCTACCTCTGGGCCACCAGGACAATAAAAGCAGTCCTAGACTCTGCTATATTTCACACAAAGCCTGTTCAACGAGCTTATGGCGCTGTGAACCTCTAATGGGGACCATCCGTGCCGCTTAGGTGATAAGAGCAACGTTTTACCAAATCCGGCTTGGAAACACGAGGATCCATAGATATTTCATAAGCACAATAAAGCACGCGGATTCTACATATAATCAACACCTCAGCCCACCAGGATTTGAACCCACTATCTTATAATTGTGACCAGGGAACGCTACCTCTGGGCAACCAGGACAATAAAAGCAGTCCTAGATTCTACTATATTTCACACAAAGCCTGTTCAACGACCTTATGGCGCCATGAACCTCTAATGGGGACCACCTGTGCCGCTTATGTGATCCGAGCAACGTTTTACCAAATCCGGCTTCGAAACACGAGGATCAATATATATTTCAATAGCCCAATAAAGCACGCTTACTTCTACATATAATCAACACCTCACCCCACCAGGATTTGAACCCACGATCTTATAATTGTGACCGGGGAACACTACCTCTGGGCAACCAGGACAATAAAACAGTCCTAGACTCTACTATATTTCACACAAAGCCTGTTCAACGACCTTATGGCGCGATGAACCTATAATGGGGACCACCCGTGCCTCCTAGGTGATAAGAGCAACGTTTTACCAAATCCGGCTTGGAAACACGAGGATCCATATATATTTCATTAGCCCAATAAAGTACGCAGACTTCTACATATAATCAACGCCTCACCCCACCAGGATTTGAAGCCACGATCTAATAATTGTGACCAGGGGACGCTACCTCTGGGCCACCAGGACAATAAAAGCATTCCTAGACTCTGCTATATTTCACACAAAGCCTGTTCAACGGGCTTATGGCACCGTGAACCTCTAATGGGGACCACCCGTGCCGCTTAGGTGATCATAACAACGTTTTACCAAATGCGGCTTCGAAACAGGATGATCCATATATATTTCATTAGCTCAATAAAGCACGCGAACTTCTACATATAATCAACACCTCACCCCACCAGGATTTCAACCAACGATCTTATAATTGTGACCGGGGAACGCTACCTCTGGGCCACTCGGACAATAAAAGGAGTCATAGACTCTGCTATATTTCACACAAAGCCTGTTCTAACATTCTTATGGCGCGTGAACCTCTAATGGGGACCATCGACACTTGGGTGATCAGGCAACGTTTTGCAATCGGCTTCGAAACACAAGGATCATATATATTTCATTAGCTCAATGAAACCGCCCGGACTCTACATAATCAACACCTCACTCCACAGGTTTGAACCCACGATCTTATAAGGCGGGTGGCGGCCGGGGAACGCTACCCTGAGCCACAGGGCTATAAAGCAGTCCTAGACTCTACTATATTTCACACAAAGCCTGTTCAACGACCTTATGGCGCCATGAACCTCTAATGGGGACCACCGTACCGCTTAGGTGATCAGAGCAACGTTTTACCAAATCCGGCTGGAAACACGAGGATCCATATATATTTCATTAGCCCAATAAAGCACGCGGACTTCTACAAGTAATCAACACCTCACCCCACCAGGATTTAAACCCACGATCTTATAATTGTGACCGGGGAACGCTACCTCTGGGCCACCAGGATAATTAAAGCAGTCCTATACTGTACTATATTTCACACAAAGCCTGTTCAACGAGCTTATGGCGCTGTGAATAACTATAGGGGACCACCCGTGCCGCTTAGGTGATCAGAGCAACGTTTTACCAAATGCAGTTTCGAAACACGAGGATCCATATATATTTCATTAGCCCAATAGAGCACGCGGACTTCTACATATAATCAACGCCTCACCCCACCAGGATTTGAAGCCACGATCTTATAATTGTGACCGGGGAACGCTACCTCTGGGCCAACAGGACAATAAAAGCATTCGTAGGCTCTGCTATATTTCACACAAAGCCTGTTCAACGAGCTTATGGCGCTGTGAACCTCTAATGGTGACCACCCGTTCTGCCTAGGTGATCAGAGCAACGTTTTACCAAATTCGGCTTCAAAACACGAGGATCCATATATATTTCATTTGCCCAATAAAGCACGTGGCTTCTACATATAATCAACACCTCACCCGACTAGGATTCGAACCCACGATCTTCTAATTGTGACCAGGGAACACTACCTCTGGGCCACCAGGACAATAAAAGCAGTCCTAGACTCTGCTATATTTCACACAAAGCCTGTTCAACGAGCTTATGGCGCTGTGAACCTCTAATGGGGACAATCCGTGCCGCTTAGGTGATCAGAGCAACGTTTTACCAAGTCCGGCTTCGAAACACGAGGATCCATATATATTTCATTATCCCAATAAAGTACGCGGACTTCTACATATAATCAACACCTCACCCCACGAGGATTCGAACCCACGATCTTATAATTGTGACCGAGGAATGCTACCTATGGGCCACGAGGACACTATAAGCAGTCCTAGACTCTGTTATATTTCACACAAAGCCTGTTCAGTGAGCTTATGGCACCGTGAACCACTATAGGGGACCACCCGTGCCGCTTTGGTGATAAGAGCAACGTTTTACCAAATCCGGCTTGGAAACACGAGGATCCATATATATTTCATTAGCCCAATAAAGCACGCGGATTTCTACATATAATCAACACCTCACCCCACCAGGATTTGAACCAACGATCTTATAATTGTGACCGGGGAACGCTACCTCTGAGCAACCAGGACAATAAAAGCAGTCCTAGACTCTACTATATTTCACACAAAGCCTGTTCAACGACCTTATGGCGCGATGAACCTCTAATGGGGACCACCCGTGCCACTTCGGTGATAAGAGCAACGTTTTACCAAATCCGGCTTGGAAACACGAGGATCCATAGATATTTCATTAGCACAATAAAGCACGCGGACGTCTACATATAATCAACACCTCACCCCACCAGGATTTTAACCCACTATCTTATAATTGTGACCGGGGAATGCTACCTCTGGGCAACCAAGACAATAAAAGCAGTCCTAGATTCTACTATATTTCACACAAAGCCTGTTCAACGACCTTATGGCGCCATGAACCTCTAATGGGGACCATCTGTGCTGCTTAGGTGATCGGAGCAACGTTTTACCAAATCCGGCATCGAATCACGAGGATCAATATATATTTAAATAGCCCAATAAAGCACGCTTACTTCTACATATACAGTAATCAACACCTCACCCCACCAGGATTTGAACCCACGATCTTATAATTGTGACCGGGGAACGCTACCTCTGGGCCACTAGGACAATAAAATCAGTCCTAGACTCTGCTATTTTTCACACAAAGCCTGTTCAACGAGCTAATGGCGCTGTGAACCACTATAGGGGGCCACCCGTGCCACTTAGGTGATCAGAGCAACGTTTAACCAAATGCGGCTTCGAAACCCGAGGATCCATATATATTTCATTAGCCCAATAAAGCACGCAGACTTCTACATATAATCAACGCCTCACCCCACCAGGATTTGAAGCCACGTCTTATAATTGTGACCGGGGGACGCTACCTCTGGGCCACCAGGACAATAAAAGCATTCCTAGACTCTGCTATTTTTCACACAAAGCCTGTTCAACGGGCTTATGGCACGGTGAACCTCTAATGGGGACCACCCATGCCGCTTAGGTGATCATAACAACGTTTTACCAAATGCGGCTTCGAAACAAGAGGATCCATATATATTTCATTAGCCCAATAAAGCACGCAAACTTCTACATATAATCAACACCTCACCCCACCAGGATTTCAACCAAAGATCTTATAATTGTGACCGGAGAACGCTACCTCTGGGCCACTAGGACAATAAAAGCAGTCCAAGACTCTGCTATATTTCACACAAAGCCTGTTCAACGCGCTTATGGCGCTGTGAACCTCTAATGGGGACCATCCGTGCCGCTAAGGTGATCAGAGCAACGTTTCACCAAATCCGGCTTCGAAACACGAGGATCCATATATATTTCGTTAACCCAATAAAGCACGCGGACTTCTACATATAATCAACACCTCACCCCACCAGGATTAAAACCCACGATCTTATAATTGTGACCGGGGAACGCTACCTCTGGGCCACCAGGATAATTAAAGCAGTCCTATACTGTACTATATTTCACACAAAGCCTGTTCAACGAGCTTTTCGCGCCGTGAACCTCTAATGGGGACCACCCGTGCCGCTTAGGTGATCAGAGCAACGTTTTACCAAATGCGGCTTCAAAACACTAGGATCCATATTGTTAGATATTCTGGGTAATAAGTTCTATATACAGGAGAGAACACAAACACCTGTATAGTTTTGTAGGTTCGGTTTACTGGATAAGAGTATGTACACAGAGGTGGGTAGCACTGCTCCCTAGCTAAGGTCCTGGTCAACTGCTATAGACGACGTATGGCAAGTGATACATTAGCAGCTTCCATACGTCGCCAGGCACATTAATTAAGCATGTGGGATATGGTAATAACATTGCCACACGCTGCTAGCTAGGCTGAATAAATATAAATGGAGCACATACATAATATACATACATGATACATAATCCAGCATACATAATATACATACACCTCCCTCCCCCCTATACGCTCATAGCAAAGTCTTGAGCGGACCTTTTCTTCTGGATCCGTTCTGAGCGTCGAGGGACTTCATCACTGGGAAGGGTATGGGACTCAACACTGGTGGCGGGGTCAGCAGAAGGCATTGTTACGGGGCGGAGAAAACGGCGGTTCCTCCACCACACACGACCACTGGGTAACCGCACCTGGTAGTCCCGTGACCTGCCGAGACCCATGACTACGCCTACTTTGTCCCAACGCAGGGAGGTCGGGTCCTGAACACGGACTTGGGTACCGACACTCAACCTGGGGAGAGAACGGGCGTGGTCGTTGTAGCGGGCGACGACGTCCTGAACACGTTCGGCGGCTCGGCGATCACAATCCTCTGTCTTGGCCTGCCACTCCTTGGAGAAGGATTGAGGGTGAGCAGGGACACAAGAACGAAGGGGGCGTCCATACAAAACCTGGGCAGGGGAGCGTCCGGTGTGGTTGGGTGTGTTGCGGAGTTCAAGAAGACCCCGGTCGAAGGCCTCGCAGTCAATGTTCCCAGAAAGGGCCACCTTAAGGATGAGGTGCTTCAGGGATTTGGCAGCAGCCTCAGCGTGGCCGTTGGACTGCGGGTAATGGGGCGATGACAACACATGCCGGACTCCCCATCGGTCAAGGAACGCAGCAAAGTCCCGGCTTGTGAACTGAGGCCCTCCGTCGGTTCGCAGGCGTACAGGAACGCCCACATCACGGAAGTAGTGGCGGAACGTGCTGATGGTGGCGGCAGACGTCGTGTCATTACCGCCCTTGATGACAACCGGCCAACCAGAGAGACGGTCGACGATAACCAGGAAGGACTTTCCTGACACACAGAAAAAGTCGGCCGACACAGACTCAAAGGGGCGGGTGGGGTTGTCGTCACTCATGAAGGGTACCTGCTGCTGGCTGGGTTGTAATACGTGGCGGGGCTTACACACCTGGACAGCATTGGAGATGTCGGGGTCGATGCCAGGCCGGAACACAGTCTGTCTTGCACGCCGTTTGGTGGCCTCGGCTCCACAGTGACTGTCGTGGAGGCGAGCCAAGGCGGGGGGACGTGAAGCAGCAGGGACAACTACCGAAGGAGAGGTGTCACTGGCCAGAGGTAGGGGTAGGGCGGCAGCAGGGTAGTTGCTGCTAAAGGGGCTGGGGGGCGTGAAGGAAGCATGGATGAGGCATCTGAACCATTCAGTACCGAGGCAGTGTTAGAGCCAGGGGCTTGGTTAACAGTGAGGCGAGATATCAAGGCTTCAAACCGTGCACTGTCTTCCATTCTCCGTTGGTGGTCTCGTTCTGCCTCTGCTTGCCTTCTGTGCTCATCCACCAAACGTCTGTGAGCTTCATCCTACGCACTGCGCCATGTTAGATGTTCTGGGTAATAAGTTCTATATACAGGAGAGAACACAAACACCTGTATAGTTTTGTAGGTTCGGTTTACTGGATAAGAGTATGCACACAGAGGTGGGTAGCACTGCTCCCT
This sequence comes from Homarus americanus, assembly GCF_018991925.1. Taxonomy (NCBI): domain Eukaryota; kingdom Metazoa; phylum Arthropoda; class Malacostraca; order Decapoda; family Nephropidae; genus Homarus; species Homarus americanus. Next base: position 23,693 of record NW_024726808.1, on the reverse strand, counting down.
AGCTAAGGTCCTGGTCAACTACCATAGACGACGTATGGCAAGTGATACATTAGCAGCTTCCATACGTCGCCAGGCACATTAATTAAGCATGTGGGATATGGTAATAACATTGCCACACGCTGCTAGCTAGGCTGAATAAATATAAATGAGCATATACATAATATACATATACATGATACATAATCTGTTATGCTATAATATACATACACATATATATTTCATTTGCCCAATAAAACACGGGGACTTCTACATATAATCAACACCTCACCCAACCAGGATTCGAACCCACGATCTTCTAATTGTGACCGGGGAACGCTACCTCTGGGCCACCAGGACAATAAAAGCAGTCCTAGACTCTGCTATATTTCACAAAAAGCCTGTTCAACGAGCTTATGGCGCTGTGAACCTCTAATGGGGACCATCCGTTCCGCTTAGGTGATCAGAGCAACGTTTTACCAAATCCGGCTTGGAAACACGAGGATCCATATATATTTCATTAGCCCAATAAAGCACTCGGACTTCTACATATAATTAACACCTCACCCCACCAGGATTCAAACCCACAATCTTATAATTGTGACCGGGGTATGCTACCTCTGGGCCACCAGGACAATAAAAGCAGTCCTAGACTCAACTATATTTCACACAAAGCCTGTTCAACGAGCTTATGGCGCTGTGAATAACTATAGGGGACCACCCGTGCCGCTTAGGTGATCAGAGCAACGTTTTACCAAATGCGGTTTCGAAACACGAGGATCCATATATATTTCATTAGCCCAATAAAGCACGCGGACGTCTACAAATAATCAACACCTCACCCCACCAGGATTAAAACCCACGATCTTATAATTGTGACCGGGGAACGCTACCTCTGGGCCACCAGGATAATTAAAGCAGTCCTATACTGTACTATATTTCACACAAAGCCTGTTCAACGAGATTTTCGCGCCGTGAACCTCTAATGGGGACCACCCGTGCCGCTTAGGTGATCAGAGCAACGTTTAACCAAATGCGGCTTCAAAACACTAGGATCCATATATATTTCATTTGCCCAATAAACACGCTGGACTTCTCATATATAATCAACACTTCACCCAACCACAGGATTCGAACCCACGACTTTCTACCAGACCGGGAACGCCACTCTGGGCCACCAGGACAATAAAAAGCAGTCCCAGACTTCGCTATATTTCTCACAAAAAGCCTGTTCAACGAGCTTGGTGGCGCTGTGAACTCTAATGGGGACCATCCGTGCCGCTTAGTGAACAGAGAGCAACGTTTTACCAAATCCGGCTTGGAAACACGAGGATCCATATATATTTCATTAGCCCAATAAAGCACTTGGACTTCTACATATAATCAACACCTCACCCCACCAGGATTCAAACCCACAATCTTATAATTGTGACCGGGGTATGCTACCTCTGGGCCACCAGGACAATAAAAGCAGTCCTAAACTCTACTATATTTCACACAAAGCCTGTTCAACGAGCTTATGGCGCTGTGAATAACTATAGGGGACCACCCGTGCCGCTTAGGTGATCAGAGCAACGTTTTACCAAATGCGGTTTCGAAACACGAGGATCCATATATATTTCATTAGCCCAATAAAGCACGCGGATTTCTACATATAATCAACACCTCACCCCTCTAGGATTCAAACCCACAATCTTATAATTGTGACTGGGGTATGCTACCTCTGGGCCACCAGGACAATAAAAGCAGTCCTAGACTCTACTATATTTCACACAAAGCCTGTTTAACGAGCTTATGGCGCCGTGAACTTAATGTAGATCAATTCGTTCTGCCTAGGCAGATCAGAGAGCAACGTTTTTACCAAAATGCGGCTTCAAAACACGAGGATCCATATATATTTCATTTGCCCAATAAAGCACGTGGCTTTGGCATATAATCAACACTCACCTGACTAGATTCGAAACCCACGATCTTCTAATTGTGACCAGGGAACGCTACCTGGGCCACCAGGACAATAAAGCAGTCCCAGACTCTGCTATATTTCACACAAAGCCTGTTCAACGAGCTTTATGGCGCTGTGAACTCTAATGGGGACAATCCAAAGGCTTAGGTGATCAGAGCAACGTTTACCAAGTCCAAGCCGAAACACGAGGATCCATATATATTTCATTAGCCCAATAAAGCACGCGGACTTCTACATATAATCAACACCTCACCCCACCAGGATTTAAACCCACGATCTTATAATTGTGACTGAGGAATGCTACCTATGGGCCACGAGGACACTATAAGCAGTCCTAGACTCTGTTATATTTCACACAAAGCCTGTTCAATGAGCTTATGGCACCGTGAACCACTATAGGGGACCACCCGTGCCGCTTAGGTGATAAGAGCAACGTTTTACCAAATCCGGCTTGGAAACACGAGGATCCATATATATTTCATTAGCCCAATAAAGCACGCGGACTTCTACATATAATCAACACCTCACCCCACCAGGATTTGAACCAACGATCTTATAATTGTGACCGGAGAACGCTACCTCTGGGCAACCAGAAACAATAAAAGCAGTCCTAGACTCTACTATATTTCACACAAAGCCTGTTCAACGACCTTATGGCGCGATGAACCTCTAATGGGGACCACCCGTGCCGCTTAGGTGATAAGAGCAACGTTTTACCAAATCCGGCTTCGAAACACGAGGACCCATAGATATTTCATTAGCACAATAAAGCACGCGGACTTCTACATATAATCAACACCTCACCCCACCAGGATTTGAACCCACTATCTGGTAATTGCACTGGGAACGCTACCTCTGAGCAACCAAGACAATAAAAGCAGTCCTAGATTCTACTATATTTCACACAAAGCCTTTTCAACGACCTTATGGCGCCATGAACCTCTAATGGGGACCATCTGTGCTGCTTAGGTGATCGGAGCAACGTTTTACCAAATCCGGCTTCGAAACACGAGGATCAATATATATTTAAATAGCCCAATAAAGCACGCTTACTTCTACATATACAGTAATCAACACCTCACCCCACCAGGATTTGAACCCACGATCTTATAATTGTGACCGGGGAACGCTACCTCTAGGCCACTAGGACAATAAAAGCAGTCCTAGACTCTACTATATTTCACACAAAGCCTGTTCAACGAGCTTATGGCGCTGTGAACCACTATAGGGGGCCACCCGTGCCACTTAGGTGATCAGAGCAACGTTTAACCAAATGCGGCTTCGAAACCCGAGGATCCATATATATTTCATTAGCCCAATAAAGCACGCAAACTTCTACATATAATCAACGCCTCACCCCACCCGGATTTGAAGCCACGATCTTATAATTGTGACCGGGGGACGCTACCTCTGGGCCACTAGGACAATAAAAGCATTCCTAGACTCTGCTATTTTTCACACAAAGCCTGTTCAACGGGCTTATGGCACGGTGAACCTCTAATGGGGACCACCCATGCCGCTTAGGTGATCAGAGCAACGTTTCACCAAATCCGGCTTCGAAACACGAGGATCCATATATATTTCGTTAACCCAATAAAGCACGCGGACTTCTACATATAATCAACACCTCACTCCACCAGGATTCGAAACCACGATCTTATAATTGTGACCGAGGAACGCTACCTATGGGCCACCAGGACACTATAAGCAGTCCTAGACTCTGTTATATTTAACACAAAGCCTGTTCAACGAACTTATGGGGCTGTGAACCACTATAGGGGACCACCCGTGCCACTTAGGTCATCAGAGCAACGTTTTACCAAATGCGGCTTCGAAACAGGAGAATCCATATATATTTCATTAGCCCAATAAAGCACGCAGACTTCTACATATAATCAACACCTCACCCCACCAGGATTTAAACCCAAGATCTTATAATTGTGACCGGGCAACGCTACCTCTGGGCCACCAGGAAAAAAAAGCAGTCCTAGACTCTGCTATATTTCACACAAAGCCTGTTCAACGAGCTTATGGCGCCGCGAACCTCTAATGGGGACCACCCGTGCCGCTTAGGTGATCAGAGCAACGTTTTACCAAATGCGGCTTCAAAACACGAGGGTCCATATATATTTCATTTGCCCAATAAAGCACGCGGACTTCTACATATAATCAACACCTCACCCCACTTGGATTCAAACCCACGATCTTATAATTGTGACCGGGGTATGCTACCTCTGGGCCACCAGGACACTAAACGCAGTCCTAGACTCTGCTATATTTCACACAAATCCTTTTCAACGAGCTTATGGTGCAGTGAACCTCTAATGGGGACCACCCGTGCCGCTTATGTGATCAGAGCAACGTTTTACCAAATCCGGCTTGGAAACACGAGGATCCATATATATTTCATTAGCCCAATAAATCACGCGGACTTCTACATATAATCAACGCCTCACCCCACCAGGATTTGATGCCACGATCTTATAATTGTGACTGGGGAACGCTACCTCTGGGCCAACAGGACAATAAAAGCATTCGTAGACTCTACTATATTTCACACAAAGCCTGTTCAACGACCTTAAGGCGCCGTGAACCTCTAATGGGGACCACCGGAGCTGCTTAGGTGATCAGAGCAACGTTTTATCAAATGCGGCTTCAAAATACGAGGATCCATATATATTTCATTCCCCAATAAAGCACGCGGCTTCTACATATAATCAACACCTCACCCCACCAGGATTCGAACCCATGATCTTCTAATTGTGACCGGGGAACGCTACCTCTGGGCCACCAGGACAATAAAAGCAGTCCTAGACTCTGCTATATTTCACACAAAGCCTGTTCAACGGGCTTATGGCACAGTGAACCTCTAATGGGGACCACCCGTGCCGCTTAGATGACCATAACAACGTTTTACCAAATGCGGCTTCGAAACAGGAGGATCCATATTTATTTCATTAGCCCAATAAAGCACGCGAACTTCTACATATAATCAACACCTCACCCCACCAGGATTTCAACCAACGATCTTATAATTGTGACCGGGGAACGCTACCTCTGGGCCACTAGGACAATAAAAGCAGTCCTAGACTCTGCTATATTTCACACAAAGCCTGTTCAACGAGCTTATGGCGTCGTGAACCTCTAATGGGGACCACCCGTGCCACTTAGGTGAACAGAGCAACGTTTTACCAAATGCGGCTTCGAAACAGGAGAATCCATATATATTTCATTAGCCCAATAAAGCACGCGGACTTCTACATATAATCAACACCTCACCCCACCAGGATTTAAACCCAAGATCTTCTAATTGTGACCGGGGAACGCTACCTCTGGGCCACGAGGACAATAAAAGCAGTCCTAGACTCTACTATATTTCACACAATGCCTGTTCAACGAGCTTATGGCGCCGTGAACCTCTAATGGGGACCACCCGTGCCGCTTAGGTGATCAGAGCAACGTTTTACCAAATGCGGCTTCAAAACACGAGGGTCCATATATATTTAATTTGCCCAATAAAGCACGCGGACTTGTACATATAATCAACGCCTCACCCCACTATGATTCAAACCCACGATCTTATAATTGTGACCAGGGTATGCTACCTCTGGGCCACCAGGACACTAAAAGCAGTCCTAGACTCTGCTATATTTCACACAAATCCTGTTCAACGAGCTTATGGCGCAGTGAACCTCTAATGGGGACCACCCGTGCCGCTTATGTGATCAGAGCAACGTTTTACCAAATCCGGCTTGGAAACACGAGGATCCTTATATATATTTCATTAGCCCAATAAAACAGTCGGACTTCTGTAACCAACCACCTCACCCCACCAAGTTCAAACCCACAATCTCTTATAATTGTGACCGGGGTATCTTACCTCTGGGCCCACCAGGACAATAAAAGCAGTCCTAGACTCTACCATATTTCACACAAAGCCTGTTCAACGAGCTTATGGCGGTGTGAACCTCTAATGGGGACCACATGTGCCGCTTAGGAGATCAGAGCAACGTTTTACCAAATCCGGCTTGGAAACGCGAGGACCCATATATATTTCATTAGCCCAATAAAGCACGCGGACTTCTACATAAAATCAACACCTCACCCCACCAGGATTTAAACCCACGATCTTATAATTGTGACCGGGGAACGCTATCTCTGGGCCAACAGGACAATACGCTTGTTCGTGGCCAGACCTCCGTAGGACCACCCGTGCTGCTTGGGTGATCAGGGCAACGTTTACCGTCGGCTTCAAAACACGAGGATCCATATATATTTCATTCCCCAATAAACACGCGGCTTCTACATATAATCAACACCTCACACCACCAGGATTCGAACCCATGATCTTCTAATTGTGACCGGGGAACGCTACCTCTGGGCCACCAGGACAATAAAAACAGTCCTAGACTCTGCTATATTTCACACAAAGCCTGTTCAACGGGCTTATGGCACCGTGAACATCTAATGGGGACCACCCGTGCCGCTTAGGTGATCATAACAACGTTTTACCAAATGCGGCTTCGAAAGAGGAGGATCCATATATATTTCATTAGCCCAATAAAGCACGCGAACTTCTACATATAATCAACACCTCACCCCACCAGGATTTCAACCAACGATCTTAAAATTGTGACCGGGGAACGCTACCTCTGGGCCACTAGGACAATAAAAGCAGTCCTAGACTCTGCTATATTTCACACAAAGCCTGTTCAACGAGCTTATGGCGCCGTGAACCACTATAAGGGACAACCCGTGCCGCTTAGGTGATCAGAGCAACGTTTACCCAAATGCGGCTTCAAAACCCGAGGATCCATATATATTTCATTAGCCCAATAACGCACGCAGAATTCTACATATAATCAACGCCTCACCCCACCAGGATTTGAAGCCACGATCTTATAATTGTGACCGGGGAACGCTACCTCTGGGCCACCAGGACAATAAAAGCAGTCCTAGACTCTGCTATATTTCACAAAAAGCCTGTTCAACGAGCTAATGGCGTCGTGAACCTCTAATCGGGACCACCCGTGCCACTTAGGTGATCAGAGCAACGTTTTACCAAATGCGGCTTCGAAACAGGAGAATCCATATATATTTCATTAGCCCAATAAAGCACGCGGACTTCTACATATAATCAACACCTCACCCCACCAGGATTTAAACCCAAGATCTTATGGTGGCAGCGAGCCGGGCGCTACCTCTGGGCCACCAGGACGTAAGCAGTGCCTGTTCAGCGGCTTATAGGCGCTGTGAACCCACTAGGGACCCACCCGTGCGGCGTGGAGTGATCAGGCAACGCGTTTAACCAAATGCGGCTTCAGGCGAGGATCCATATATATATTTCATTAGCCCAAGCCGCATAGAATTCTACATTTAATCAACACCTCACCCCACCAGGATTTGAACCCACGATCTTATAATAGTGACCGGGGAACGCTACCTCTGAGCCACCAGGACAATAAAAGCATTCCTAGACTCTGCTATATTTCACACAAAGCATGTTCAACGAGCTTATGGCGCCGTGAACCTCTAATGGGGACCACCCGTGCCGCTCAGGTGATCAGAGCAACGTTTTACCAAATGCGGCTTCGAAACCCGAGGATCCATATAATTTTCATTATTAATAAAATACGCCAGACTTCTACATATAATCAGCGCCTCACCCACTAGAAGTTGAAGCCACGATCTTATAATTGTGAGCAGGGCGCTACTCTAGACAGCCAGGACAATAAAAAGCAGTCTATAGACTCTGCTATATTTCACACAAAGCCTGTTCAACGAGCTTATGGCGTCGTGAACCTCTAATGGGGACCACCAGTGCCACTTATGTGATCAGAGCAACGTGTTACCTAATGCGGCTTCGAAACAGGAGAATCCATATATATTTCATTAGCCCAATAAAGCACGCGGACTTCTACATATAATCAACACCTCACCCCACCAGGATTTAAACCCAAGATCTTATAATTGTGACCGGGGAACGCTACCTCTGGGCCACCAGGAAAAAAAAGCAGTCCTAGACTCTGCTATATTTCACACAAACCCTGTTCAACGAGCTTATGGCGCCGTGAACCTCTAATGGGGACCACCTGTACCGCTTAGGTGATCAGAGCAACGTTTTACCAAATGCGGCTTCAAAACACGAGGGTCCATATATATTTCATTAGCCCAATAAAGCACGCGGACTTCTACATATAATCGCCTCACCCCCATAGGATTCAAACCCGATCTTACTAATTTGTGACGGGGTATACCTCTGGGCCGCAGGACAATAATAAAAGCAGTCCTAGACTCTACTATATTTCACACAAAGCCTGTTACTGGCAGGGAATTATGGTGTGAACCACTACTCAGGTGACCACCCGTGCCGTTTAGGTGATCAGAGCAACGTTTAACCAAATGCGGCTTCGAAACCCGAGGATCCATATATATTTCATTAGCCCAATAAAGCACGCAGACTTCTACATATAATCAACGCCTCACCCCACCAGGATTTGAAGCCACGATCTTATAATTGTGACCGGGGGACGCTACCTCTGGGCCACCAGGACAATAAAAGCATTCCTAGACTCTGCTATTTTTCATACAAAGCCTGTTCAACGGGCTTATAACGCAGTGAACTAAGGCGCACCCATGCCGGCAGGTGAACAACAACGTTTTACCGTCGGCGGCTTTCGAAACAAGAAGGATCCATATAGCTTCATTAATATTGGCCCAATAAAACTAGCGAACTACTACATATAATCATACCTCACCCCACCAGGATTTCAATAGCGATCTTATGGTGACCGGGCGCTACCTCTGGGCCACTAGGACAATACGCCAGTCCTAGACTCTACTATATTTCACACAAAGCCTGTTCAACGAGCTTATGGCGCTGTGAACCACTATAGGGGGCCACCCGTGCCACTTAGGTGATCAGAGCAACGTTTCACCAAATCCGGCTTCGAAACACGAGGATCCATATATATTTCGTTAACCCAATAAAGCACGCGGACTTCTACATATAATCAACACCTCACTCCACCAGGATTCGAAACCACGATCTTATAATTATGACCGAGGAACGCTACCTATGGGCCACCAGGACACTATAAGCAGTTCTAGACTCTGTTATATTTAACACAAAGCCTGTTCAACGAGCTTATGGGGCTGTGAACCACTATAGGGGACCACCCGTGCCACTTAGGTGATCAGAGCAACGTTTTACCAAATGCGGCTTCGAAACAGGAGAATCCATATATATTTAATTAGCCCAATAAAGCACGCAGACTTCTACATTTAATCAACACCTCACCCCACCAGGATTTAAACCCAAGATCTTATAATTGTGACCGGGGAACGCTACCTCTGGGCCACCAGGAAAAAAAAGCAGTCTTAGACTCTGCTATATTTCACACAAATCCTTTTTAACGAGCTTATGGTGCAGTGAACCTCTAATGGGTCCACCCGTGCCGCTTATGTGATCAGAGCAACGTTTTACCAAATCCGGCTTGGAAACACGAGGATCCATATATATTTCATTAGCCCAATAAAGCGCTCGGACTTCTATATATATAATCAACACCTCACCCCACCAGGATTCAAACCCACAATCTTATAATTGTGACCGGGGTATGCTACCTCTGGGCCACCAGGACAATAAAAGCAGTCCTAGACTCTACTATATTTCACACAAAGCCCGTTAAACGAGCTTATGGCACTGTGAACCACTATAGGGGACCACCCGTGCCGCTTAGGTGATCAGAGCAACGCTTTACCAAATGCGGTTTTGAAACACGAGGATCCATATATATTTCATTAGCCCAATAAAGCACGCGGACTACTTCATATAATCAACACCTCACCCCACTAGGATTCGAACCCACGATCTTCTAATTGTGACCGGGAACGCTACCTTTGGGCCACCAGGACACTAAAAGCATTCCTAGACTCTGCTATATTTCACACAAAGCCTGTTCAACGAGCTTATGGCGCCGTGAACCTCTAATGGGGACCACCCGTGCCGCTTAGGTGATCAGAACGTTTTACCGTCGCGGCTGGCAGGATCCATATATGTGTTCCCCAATAAAACGCAGCGGCTTCTACATATAATCAACACCTCACCCGCTGGGATTGACCCGCAGTCTTCTAATTGTGACCGGGGAACGCTACCTCTGGGCCACCAGGACAATAAAAGCAGTCCTAGACTCTGCTATATTTCACACAAAGCCTGTTCAATGGGCTTATGGCACAGTGAACCTCTAATGGGGACCACCCGTGCCGCTTAGATGATCATAACAACGTTTTGCCAAATGCGGCTTCGAAACAGGAGGATCCATATTTATTTCATTAGCCCAATAAAGCACGCGAACTTCTACATATAATCAACACCTCACCCCACCAGGATTTAAACCCACGATCTTATAATTGTGACCGGGGAACGCTACCTCTGGGCCACTAGGACAATAAAAGCAGTCCTAGACTCTGCTATATTTCACAAAGCCTGTTCAGCGAGCTTATGGCGTCGTGAACCTCTAATGGGGACCACCCGTGCCGCTTAGGTGATAAGAGCAACGTTTTTCCAAATCCGGCTTGGAAACACGAGGATCCATAAATATTTCATTAGCCCAATAAAGCATGCGGACTTCTACATATAATCAACACCTCACCCCACCAGAATTCAAACCCACGATCTTATAATTGTGACCGGGTTATGCTACCTCTGGGCCACCAGGACAATAAGAGCAGTTCTAGACTCTACTATATTTCACACAAAGCCTGTTCAACGACCTTAAGGCGCCATGAACCTCTAATGGGGACCACCCGTGCCGCTTAGGTGATCAGAGCAACGTTTTACCAAATGCGGCTTCAAAACACGAGGGTCCATATATATTTCATTTGCCCAATAAAGCACGCGGACTTGTACATATAATCAACGCCTCACCCCACTATGATTCAAACCCACGATCTTATAATTGTGAACGGGGTATGCTACCTCTGGGCCACCAGGACACTAAAAGCAGTCCTAGACTCTGCTATATTTCACACAAATCCTGTTCAACGAGCTTATGGCGGAGTAAACCTCTAATGGGGACCACCCGTGCCGCTTATGTGATCAGAGCAACGTTTTACCAAATCCGGCTTGGAAACACGAGGATCCATATATATTTCATTAGCCCAATAAAGCAGTCGGACTTCTATATATAACAAACACCTCACCCCACCAGGATTCAAACCCACAATCTTATAATTGTGACCGGGATATGCTACCTCTGGGCCACCAGGACAATAAAAGCAGTCCTAGACTCTACTATATTTCACACAAAGCCTGTTAAACGAGATTATGGCGGTGTGAACCACTATAGGGGACCACCCGTGCCGCTTAGGTGATCAGAGCAACGCTTTACCAAATGCGGTTTTGAAACACGAGGATCCATATATATTTCATTAGCCCAATAAACCACGCGGACTTCTACATATAATCAATGCCTCACCCCACCAGGATTTGAAGCCACGATCTTATAATTGTGACTAGGGAACGCTACCTCTGGGCCAACAGGACAATAAAAGCATTCGTAGACTCTACTATATTTCACACAAAGCCTGTTCAACGACCTTATGGCGCCGTGAACCTCTAATGGGGACCACCCGTGCTGCTTAGGTGATCAGAGCAACGTTTTACCAAATGCGGCTTCAAAACACGAGGATCCATATATATTTCATTCCCCAATAAAGCACGCGGCTTCTACATATAATCAACACCTCACACCACCAGGATTCGAACCCATGATCTTCTAATTGTGACCGGGGAACGCTACCTCTGGGCCATCAGGACAATAAAAGCAGTCCTAGACTCTGCTATATTTCACACAAAGCCTGTTTAACGGGCTTATGGCACCGTGAACATCTAATGGGGACCACCCGTGCCGCTTAGGTGATCATAAATACGTTTTACCAAATGCGGCTTCGAAACAGGAGGATCCATATATATTTCATTAGCCCAATAAAATACGCGAACTTCTACATATAATCAACACCTCACCCCACCAGGATTTCAACCAACGATCTTAAAATTGTGACCGGGGAACGCTACCTCTGGGCCACTAGGACAATAAAAGCAGTCCTAGTCTCTGCTATATTTCACACAAAGCCTGTTCAACGAGCTTATGGCGCCGTGAACCACTATAGGGGACCACCCGTGCCGCTTAGGTGATCAGAGCAACGTTTACCCAAATGCGGCTTCAAAACCCGAGGATCCATATATATTTCATTAGCCCAATAACGCACACAGACTTCTACATATAATCAACGCCTCACCCCACCAGGATTTGAAGCCACGATCCTATAATTGTGACCGGGGAACGCTACCTCTGGGCAACCAGGACAATAAAAACAGTCCTAGACTCTGCTATATTTCACAATGCCACCAACGAGCCTGGCGCTGTGAACTATAGGGGATACCCCGTGCGCGTGAGTGATCAGAGCAACGTTTAACCGTCTTTGACCTTGAAACCCGAGGATCCATATATATTTCATTAGCCCAATAAAGCATGCAGACTTCTACATATAATCAACGTCTCACCCCACCAGGATTTGAAGCCACGATCATATAATTGTGACCGGGGGACGCTACCTCTGGGCCACCAGGACAATAAAAGCAATCCTAGACTCTACTATATTTCACACAAAGCCTGTTCAACGAGCTTATGACGCTGTGAACCACTATAGGGGACCACCCGTGCCGCTTAGGTGATCAGAGCAACGTTTAACCAAATGCGACTTCGAAACCCGAGGATCCATATATATTTCATTAGTCCAATAAAGCACGCAGACTTCTACATATAATCAACGCCTCAACCCACCAGGATTTGAAGCCACGATCTTATAATTGTGACCGGGGAACGCTACCTCTGGGCAACCAGGACAATAAAAGAAGTCCTAGACTCTGCTATATTTCACACAAAGCCTGTTCAACGAGCTTATGGCGTCATGAACCTCTAATGGGGACCACCCGTGCCACTTATGTGATCGGAGTAACGTGTTACCTAATGCGGCTTCGAAACAGGAGAATCCATATATATTTCATTAGCCCAATAAAGCACGCGGACTTCTACATATAATCAACACCTCACCCCACCAGGATTTAAACCCATGATCTTATAATTGTGACCGGGGAACGCTACCTCTGGGCCACCAGGATAATTAAAGCAGTCCTAGACTGTGCTATATTTCACACAAAGCCTGTTCAACGAGCTTTTGGCGCCGTGAACCTCTAATGGGGACCACCCGTGCCGCTTAGGTGATCAGAGCAACGTTTTACCAAATGCGGCTTCAAAACACTAGATTCCATATATATTTCATTTGCCCAATAAAACACGCGGACTTCTACATATAATCAACACCTCACCCAACCAGGATTCGAACCCACGATCTTCTAATTGTGACCGGGGAACGCTACCTCTGGGCCACCAGGACAATAAAAGCAGTCCTAAACTCTGCTATAGTTCACAAAAAGCCTATTCAACGAGCTTATGGCGCTGTGAACCTCTAATGGGGACCATCCGTGCCGCTTAGGTGATCAGAGCAACGTTTTACCAAATCCGGCTTGGAAACACGAGGATCCATATATATTTCATTAGCCCAATAAAGCACTCGGATTTCTACATATAATCAACACCTCACCCCAACAGGATTCAAACCCACAATCTTATAATTGTGACCGGGGTATGCTACCTCTGGGCCACCAGGACAATAAAAGCAGTCCTAGACTTTTCTATATTTCACACAAAGCCTGATCAACGAGCTTATGGCGCTCTGAATAACTATAGGGGACCACTCGTGCCGCTTAGGTGATCAGAGCAACGTTTTACCAAATGCGGTTTCGAAACACGAGGATCCATATATATTTCATTAGCCCAATAAAGCACGCGGACTTCTACATATAATCAACGCCTCACCCCACCAGGATTTGAAGCCACGATCTCATAATTGTGACCGGGGAACGCTACCTCTGGGCCAACAGGACAATAAAAGCATTCGTAGGCTCTGCTATTTTTTACACAAAGCCTGTTCAACGAGCTTATGCCTCTGTGAACCTCTAATGGAGACCACCCGTGCTGCCTAGGTGATCAGAGCAACGTTTTACCAAATGCGGCTTCAAAACACGAGGATCCATATATATTTCATTTGCCCAATAAAGCACGTGGCTTCTACATATAATCAACACCTCACCCCACCAGGATTCGAACCCACGATCTTCTAATTGTGACCGGGGAACGCTACCTCTGGGCCACCAGGACAATAAAAGCAGTCCTAGACTCTGCTATATTTCACACAAAGCCTGTTCAACGAGCTTATGGCGCTGTGAACCTCTAATGGGGACCATCCGTGCCGCTTAGGTGATCAGAGCAACGTTTTACCAAATCCGGCTTCGAAACACGAGGATCCATATATATTTCGTTAACCCAATAAAGCACGCGGACTTCTACATATAATCAACACCTCACTCCACCAGGATTCGAAACCACGATCTTATAATTGTGACCGAGGAACGCTACCTATGGGCCACCAGGACACTATAAGCAGTCCTAGACTCTGTTATATTTAACACAAAGCCTGTTCAACGAGCTTATGGGGCTGTGAACCACTATAGGGGACCACCCTTGCCACTTAGGTGATCAGAGCAACGTTTTACCAAATGCTGCTTCGAAACAGGAGAATCCATATATATTTCATTAGCCCAATAAAGCACGCAGACTTCTACATATAATCAACACCTCACCCCACCAGGATTTAAACCCAAGATCTTATAATTGTGACCGGGGAACGCTACCTCTGGGCCACCAGGAAAAAAAAGCAGTCCTAGACTCTGCTATATTTCACACAAAGCCTGTTCAACGAGCTAATGGCACCGTGAACCTCTAATGGGGACCACCCGTGCCGCTTAGGTGATCAGAGCAACGTTTTACCAAATGCGGCTTCAAAACACGAGGGTCCATATATATTTCATTAGCCCAATAAAGCACGCGGACCTCTACATATAATCAACACCTCACCCCACTAGGATTCAAACCCACGATCTTATAATTGTGACCGGGGTATGCTACCTCTGGGCCACCAGGACACTAAAAGCAGTCCTAGACTCTGCTATATTTCACACAAATCCTTTTCAACGAGCTTATGGTGCAGTGAACCTCTAATGGGGACCACCGGTGCCGCTTATGTGATCAGAGCAACGTTTTACCAAATCCGGCTTGGAAACACGAGGATCCATATATATTTCATTAGCCCAATAAAGCATGCGGACTTCTACATATAATCAACACCTCACCCCACCAGGATTCGAACCCACGATCTTATAATTGTGACCGAGGAACGCTACCTATGGGCCACCAGGACACTATAAGCAGTCCTAGATTCTGTTATATTTCACACAAAGCCTGTCCAATTAGCTTATGGCACCGTGAACCACTATAGGGGACCACCCGTGCTGCTTAGGTGATAAGAACAACGTTTTACCAAATCCGGCTTGGAAACGCCAGGATCCATATATATTTCATTAGCCCAATAAAGCACGCTGACTTCTACATATAATCACCACCTCACCCCACCAGGATTCAAACCCAAAATCTTATAATTGTGACCAGGGAATGCTACCTCTGGGCAACCAGGACAATAAAAGCAGTCCTAGACTCTACTATATTTCACACAAAGCCTGTTCAACGACCTTATGGCGCCGTGAACCTCTAATGGGGACCACCCGTGCTGCTTAGGTGATCAGAGCAACGTTTTACCAAATGCGGCTTCAAAACACGAGGATCCATATATATTTCATTCCCCAATAAAGCACGCGGCTTCTACATATAATCAACACCTCACCCCACCAGGATTCGAACCCATGATCTTCTAATTGTGACCGGGGAACGTTACCTCTGGGCCACCAGGACAATAAAATCAGTCCTAGACTCTGCTATATTTCACACAAAGCCTGTTCAACGGGCTTATGGCATCGTGAAAATCTAATGGGGACCACCCGTGTCGCTTAGGTGATCATAACAACGTTTTACCAAATGCGGCTTCGAAACAGGAGGATCCATATTTATTTCATTAGCCCAATAAAGCACGCGAACTTCTACATATAATCAACACCTCACCCCACCAGGATTTCAACCAACGATCTTAAAATTGTGACCGGGGAACGCTACCTCTGGGCCACTAGGACAATAAAAGCAGTCCTAGTCTCTGCTATATTTCACACAAAGCCTGTTCAACGAGCTTATGGCGCCGTGAACCACTATAGGGGACCACCCGTGCCGCTTAGGTGATCAGAGCAACGTTTACCCAAATGCGGCATAAAACCCGAGGATCCATATATATTTCATTAGCCCAATAACGCACGCAGACTTCTACATATAATCAACGCCTCACCCAACCAGGATTTGAAGCCACGATCTTATAATTGTGACCGGGGAACGCTACCTCTGGGCCACCAGGACAATAAAAGCAGTCCTAGACTCTGCTATATTTCACACAAAGCCTGTTCAACGAGCTTATGGCGCCGTGAACCTCTCATTGGGACCACCTGTGCCGCTTAGGTGATCAGAGCAACGTTTTACCAAATGCGGCATCAAAACACGAGGATCCATATATATTTCATTTGCCCAATAAAACAGGCGGACTTCTACATATAATCAACACCTCACCCAACCAGGATTTGAAGCCACGATCTTATAATTGTGACCGGGGAACGCTACCTCTGGGCCAACAGGACAATAAAAGCATTCGTAGGCTCTGCTATATTTCACACAAAGTCTGTTCAACGAGCTTATGGCGCTGTGAACCTCTAATGGAGACCACCCGTGCTGCTTAGGTGATTAGAGCAACGTTTTACCAAATGCGGCTTCAAAACTCGAGGATCCATATATATTTCATTTGCCCAGTAAAGCACGTGGCTTCTACATATAATCAACACCTCACCCCACCAGGATTCGAACCCACGATCTTCTAATTGTGACCGGGGAACGCTACCTCTGGGCCACCAGGACAATAAAAGCAGTCCTAGACTCTGCTATATTTCACACAAAGCCTGTTCAACGAGCTTATGGCGCTGTGAACCTCTAATGGGGACCATCCGTGCCGCTTAGGTGATAAGAGCAACGTTTTACCAAATCCGGCTTGGAAACACGAGGATCCATAGATATTTCATAAGCACAATAAAGCACGCGGATTCTACATATAATCAACACCTCAGCCCACCAGGATTTGAACCCACTATCTTATAATTGTGACCAGGGAACGCTACCTCTGGGCAACCAGGACAATAAAACAGTCCTAGACTCTACTATATTTCACACAAAGCCTGTTCAACGACCTTATGGCGCGATGAACCTCTAATGGGGACCACCCGTGCCGCTTAGGTGATAAGAGCAACGTTTTACCAAATCCGGCTTGGAAACACGAGGATCCATAGATATTTCATTAGCACAATAAAGCACGCGGACTTCTACATATAATCAACACCTCAGCCCACCAGGATTTGAACCCACTATCTTATAATTGTGACCAGGGAACGCTACCTCTGGGCAACCAGGACAATAAAAGCAGTCCTAGATTCTACTATATTTCACACAAAGCCTGTTCAACGACCTTATGGCGCCATGAACCTCTAATGGGGACCACCTGTGCCGCTTATGTGATCGGAGCAACGTTTTACCAAATCCGGCTTAGAAACACGAGGATCAATATATATTTCAATAGCCCAATCAAGCACGCTACTTACATATAATCAACACCTCACCCCACCAGGATTTGGGGCCACGATCTTATACCAGACCGGGGATTACCTCTGGGCCACTAGGACAATAAAAGCATTCCTAGGACTTATTTACACAAAGCCTGTCTACACGGCTTTATAAATGTGAACCCTAATGTGACCCACCCGCGCTTTAGGTGATCACAACAACGTTTTACCAAATGCGTTTCGGAAACAGGATGATCCATATATATTCATTAGCTCAAAGCACGAATCCCCTACAAGATATATCTAACACCTCACCCCACCAGGATTTCAAACCAACGATCTTATAATCAGGACCGGGAACGCCACCTCTGGGGCCATCGACGAGATAAATAAAAGGAATAGACTCTAAGAAGATTTGTTCATTCACAGGCGCTTGAACCCCAATAAATTATCCGTGTTACCAGGGGCAGATCAGAGCAACGTTTTACCAAATCCGGCTTCGAAACACAAGGATCCATATATATTTCATTAGCCCAATAAAGCACGCTGACTTCTACATATAATCAACGCCTCACCCCACCAGGATTTGAAGCCACGATCTTATAATTGTGACCGGGGTATGCTACCTCTGGGCCAACAGGACAATAAAAGCATTCGTAGGCTCTGCTATATTTCACACAAAGCCTGTTCAACGAGCTTATGGCGCTGTGAACCTCTAATGGTGACCACCCGTTCTGCCTAGGTGATCAGAGCAACGTTTTACCAAATGCGGCTTCAAAACACGAAGATCCATATATATATTTCATTTGCCCAATAGCCATGACTTCTAGGCGACATAATTCAACACTCACCCCCACGAGGACCAACTACGATCTTAACAGAACGAGAATGCTAATTTATGGGCCATTTATGACACTATAAGCAGTCCTAGACTCTGTTATATTTCACACAAAGCCTGTTCAGTGAGCTTATGGCACCGTGAACCACTATAGGGGACCACCCGTGCCGCTTAGGTGATAGGAGCAACGTTTTACCAAATCCGGCTTGGAAACACGAGGATCCATATATATTTCATTAGCCCAATAAAGCACGCGGATTTCTACATATAATCAACACCTCACCCCACCAGGATTTGAACCAACGATCTTATAATTGTGACCGGGGAACGCTACCTCTGAGCAACCAGGACAATAAAAGGAGTCCTAGACTCTACTATATTTCACACAAAGCCTGTTCAACGACCTTATGGCGCGATGAACCTCTAATGGGGACCACCCGTGCCGCTTAGGTGATAAGAGCAACGTTTTACCAAATCCGGCTTGGAAACACGAGGATCCATAGATATTTCATTAGCACAATAAAGCACGCGGACGTCTACATATAATCAACACCTCACCCCACCAGGATTTTAACCCACTATCTTAAAATTGTGACCGGGGAACGCTACCTCTGGGCAACCAAGACAATAAAAGCAGTCCTAGATTCTACTATATTTCACACAAAGCCTGTTCAACGACCTTATGGCGCCATGAACCTCTAATGGGGACCATCTGTGCTGCTTAGGTGATCGGAGTAACGTTTTACCAAATCCGGCTTCGAAACACGAGGATCAATATATATTTAAATAGCCCAATAAAGCACGCTTACTTCTACATATACAGTAATCAACACCTCACCCCACCAGGATTTGAACCCACGATCTTATAATTGTGACCGGGGAACGCTACCTCTAGGCCACTAGGACAATAAAAGCAGTCCTAGACTCTACTATATTTCACACAAAGCCTGTTCAACGAGCTTATGGCGCTGTGAACCACTATAGGGGGCCACCCGTGCTACTTAGGTGATCAGAGCAACGTTTAACCAAATGCCGCTTCGAAACCCGAGGATCCATATATATTTCATTAGCCCAATAAAGCACGCAGACTTCTACATATAATCAACGCCTCACCCCACCAGGATTTGAAGCCACGATCTTATTAATCAGGACTGGGGGACGCCACCTCTGGGCCACTAGGACAATATATGCATTCCTAGACACTGCTATTTTTCACACAAAGCCTGTTCAACGGGCTTATGGCACGGTGAACCTCTAATGGGGACCACCCATGCCGCTTAGGTGATCATAACAACGTTTTACCAAATGCGGCTTCGAAACAAGAGGATCCATATATATTTCATTAGCCCAATAAAGCACGCAAACTTCTACATATAATCAACACCTCACCCCACCAGGATTTCAACCAAAGATCTTATAATTGTGACCGGAGAACGCTACCTCTGGGCCACCAGGACAATAAAAGCAGTCCAAGACTCTGCTATATTTCACACAAAGCCTGTTCAACGCGCTTATGGCGCTGTGAACCTCTAATGGGGACCATCCATGCCGCTTAGGTGATCAGAGCAACGTTTCACCAAATCCGGCTTCGAAACACGAGGATCCATATATATTTCGTTAACCCAATAAAGCACGCGGACTTCTACATATAATCAACACCTCACCCCACCAGGATTAAAACCCACGATCTTATAATTGTGACCGGGGAACGCTACCTCTGGGCCACCAGGACAATTAAAGCAGTCCTAGACTCTACTATATTTCACACAAAGCCTGTTCAACGAGCTTATGGCGCTGTGAATAACTATAGGGGACCACCCGTGCCGCTTAGGTGATCAGAGCAACGTTTTACCAAATGCGGCTTCAAAACATTAGGATCCATATATATTTCATTTGCCCAATAAAACACGCGGACTTCTACATATAATCAACACCTCACCCAATAAGGATTCGAACCCACGATCTTCTAATTGTGACCGGGGACCGCTACCTCTGGGCCACCAGGACAATAAAAGCAGTCCTAGACTCTGCTATATTTCACAAAAAGCCTATTCAACGAGCTTATGGCGCTGTGAACCTCTAATGGGGACCATCCGTGCCGCTAGGGTGATCAGAGCAACGTTTACCAACCGCTTGGAAACACGAGGATCCATATATATTTCATTAGCCCAATAAAGCACTCGGACTTCTACATATAATTAACACCTCACCCCACCAGGATTCAAACCCACAATCTTATAATTGTGACCGGGGTATGCTACCTCTGGGCCACCAGGACAATAAAAGCAGTCCTAGACTCAACTATATTTCACACAAAGCCTGTTCAACGAGCTTATGGCGCTGTGAATAACTATAGGGGACCACCCGTGCCGCTTAGGTGATCAGAGCAACGTTTTACCAAATGCGGTTTCGAAACACGAGGATCCATATATATTTCATTAGCCCAATAAAGCACGCGGACTTCTACAAATAATCAACACCTCACCCCACCAGGATTAAAACCCACGATCTTATAATTGTGACCGGGGAACGCTACCTCTGGGCCACCAGGATAATTAAAGCAGTCCTATACTGTACTATATTTCACACAAAGCCTGTTCAACGAGATTTTCGCGCCGTGAACCTCTAATGGGGACCACCCGTGCCGCTTAGGTGATCAGAGCAACGTTTAACCAAATGCGGCTTCAAAACACTAGGATCCATATATATTTCATTTGCCCAATAAAACACGCGGACTTCTACATATAATCAACACCTCACCCAACCAGGATTCGAACCCACGCATCTTCTAATCAGGACCGGGAACGCTACCTCAGCCACCAGGATACTAAAAGCAGTCCCAGACTCTGTTATATTTCACACAAAGCATGTTCAACGAGCTTATGGCGCCGTGAACCTCTAATGGGGACTACCCGTATCACGTAGGTGGTCAGAGTAACGTTTTACCAAACCCGGCTTCGAAACACAGGGATCCATATATATTTCATTAGTCCAATAAATCACGCAGACTTCTACATACAATCAACACCTCACCCAGCCAGGATTCAAACCATTAATCTTATAATTTCGTAGGACCGTATGCTACTTGGGCCACTAGGACAATAAAAGCAGTCCTAGACTTCTACTATATTTCACACAAAGCCTGTTCAACGAAGCTTATGGCGCTGTGAGAATAACTTAGGGACCACCCGTCGCTTAGGTGATCAGAGCAACGTTTTACCAATGCGGTTTCAAACACGAGGATCCATATATATTCTCTATTAAGGCCCAATAAAGCACGCTGGACTTCTACATATAATCAACGCCTCACCCTACTCCAGGATTTGAAGCCACGATCTTATACTCAGACCGGGAACGCTACTCTGGGCCAACAGGACAATAAAAGCATTCGTAGGTTCTGCTATATTTCACACAAAGCCTGTCCAACGAGCTTATGGCGCCATGAAGCACTAATGGGGACCACCAGTGCCGCTTAGGTGTTCAGAGCAACGTTTTACCAAATCCGGCTTCGAAACACGAGGATCCATATATATTTCAAATGCCCAATAATCACACGGGCTTCTACATATAATCAACACCTCACCCCACCAGGATTCAAACCAAAAATCTTATAATTGTGACCAGGAAACGCTACCTGCGGACCACCAGGACACTAAAAGCGGTCCTAGACTCAGTTATATTTCACAAAAAGCCTGTTCAACGAGCTTATGGCGCCAGGAACTCTAATGGGGACCATCCGTACGCTAGGTGATCAGAGCACGTTTTACCAACCGCTTGGAAACACGAGGATCCATATATATTTCATTAGCCCAATAAAGCACTTGGACTTCTACATATAATCAACACCTCACCCCACCAGGATTCAAACCCACAATCTTATAATTGTGACCGGGGTATGCTACCTCTGGGCCACCAGGACAATAAAAGCAGTCCTAAACTCTACTATATTTCACACAAAGCCTGTTCAACGAGCTTATGGCGCTGTGAATAACTATAGGGGACCACCCGTGCCGCTTAGGTGATCAGAGCAACGTTTTACCAAATGCGGTTTCGAAACACGAGGATCCATATATATTTCATTAGCCCAATAAAGCACGCTGACTTCTACATATAATCAACGCCTCACCCCACCAGGATTTGAAGCCACGATCTTATAATTGTGACCGGGGAACGCTACCTCTGGGCCAACAGGACAATAAAAGCATTCGTAGGCTCTGCTATATTTCACACAAAACCTGTTCAACGAGCTTATGCCTCTGTGAACCTCTAATGGAGACCACCCGTGCTGCCTAGGTGATCAGAGCAACGTTTTACCAAATGCGGCTTCAAAACACGAGGATCCATATATATTTCATTTGCCCAATAAAGCACGTGGCTTCTACATATAATCAACACCTCACCCGACTAGGATTCGAACCCACGATCTTCTAATTGTGACCAGGGAACGCTACCTCTGGGCCACCAGGACAATAAAAGCAGTCCTAGACTCTGCTATATTTCACACAAAGTCTGTTCAACGAGCTTATGGCGCTGTGAACCTCTAATGGGGACAATCCGTGCCGCTTAGGTGATCAGAGCAACGTTTTACCAAGTCCGGCTTCGAAACACGAGGATCCATATATATTTCATTATCCCAATAAAGCACGCGGACTTCTACATATAATCAACACCTCACCCCACGAGGATTCGAACCCACGATCTTCTAATTGTGACCGAGGAATGCTACCTATGGGCCACGAGGACACTATAAGCAGTCCTAGACTCTGTTATTTTTCACACAAAGCCTGTTCAGTGAGCTTATGGCACCGTGAACCACTATAGGGGACCACCCGTGCCGCTTAGTTGATAAGAGCAACGTTTTACCAAATCCGGCTTGGAAACACGAGGATCCATATATATTTCATTAGCCCAATAAAGCACGCGGATTTCTACATATAATCAACACCTCACCCCACCAGGATTTGAACCAACGATCTTATAATTGTGACCGGGGAACGCTACCTCTGAGCAACCAGGACAATAAAAGCAGTCCTAGACTCTACTATATTTCACACAAAGCCTGTTCAACGACCTTATGGCGCGATGAACCTCTAATGGGGACCACCCGTGCCGCTTAGGTGATAAGAGCAACGTTTTACCAAATCCGGCTTGGAAACACGAGGATCCATAGATATTTCATAAGCACAATAAAG
>NW_024726807.1:0-24243 GCF_018991925.1 Homarus americanus | reverse complement strand
TCACAATCTTCATTACATCTCACTTCACATCTTCACTACATCTCACTTCACAATCTTCACTACATCCCACTTCACAATCTTCACTACATCTCACTTCACAATCTTCACTACATCCCACTTCACAAACTTCACTACATCTCACTTCACAATCTTCACTACATCTCACTTCACAATCTTCAATACATCTCACTTCACAATCTTCACTACATCTCACTTCACAATCTTTCACTGCATCTCACTTCACAATCTTCACCATATCTCACTTCACAATCTTTACTACATCTCACTTCACAATCTTCACTACATCTCACTTCACAATCTTCACTACATCTCACTTCACAATCTTCACTACATCTCACTTCACAATCTTCACTACATCTCACTTCACAATCTTCACTACCTCTCACTTCACAATCTTCACTACATCTCACTACACAATCTTCACTACATCTCACTTCACAACCTTCACTACATCTCACTTCACAATCTTCACTACATCTCACTTCACATCTTCACTACATCTCACTTCACAATCTTCACCATATCTCACTTCACAATCTTCACCACATCTCACTTCACAATCTTCACCACATCTCACTTCACAATCTTCACCACATCTCACTTCACAATCTTTACCACATCTCACTTCACACTCTTCACTACATCTCACTTCACAATCTTCACTACATCTCACTTCACAATCTTCACTACATCTCACTTCACAATCTTCACTACATCTCACTTCACAATCTTCATTACATCTCACTTCAGAATCTTCACTACATCTCACTTCACAATCTTCACTACATCTCACTTCACAATCTTCACCACATCTGACTTCACAATCTTCACTACATCTCACTTCACAATCTTCACTACATCTCACTTCACAATCTTCACTAACACCATCCTTCATCACTACATATAACATCCATCGTCACTACTTATAACACCATCCATCATCATCACTACATATAATACTATCCATCATCACTACATATAACACGATCCATCATCACTACATATAACACCATCCACCATCACTACATATAGAACCATTCATCACGACATATAACACCATCCGACATCATTACATATAACACCAACCATCATCACTACATATAACATCATCCATCATCACTACATATAACTCCATCCATCATCACTACATATAACACCATCCATCATCACTACATATAAAACCAACCTATCATCACTACATATAACATCATCCATCATCACTACATATAACAACATCCATCATCATTACATATAGAACCATCCTATCATCACTACATATAATATCATCCATCATCACTACATATAACACCATCCAACATCACTACATATAACACCACCCATCATCACTACATATAACATCATCCATCATCACTACATATAACTCTATCCATCATCACTACATATAACACCATCCAGCATCACTACATATAACACCAACCATCATCACTACATATAATATGATCCATCATCACTACATATAACACCATCCAACATCACTACATATAACACCACCCATCATCACTACATATTATAACACCATCCATCATCTTTACAAACACCATCCCTCTTTACTATAGTGATAAACAGAGCTTTATTTTGTTGTCAATTTCTTTAAATTCCAACCTTATTAAACCGTAATTCTTTCTGTATGGTCAAATTTTGATTTGACTCAGTGAGAGAGCTGTTAGTGTCAGTACATCACAATGGTGTTCCGACGCACTGTATCGAAGGTGACTAAGGTGGAGGTGAAGCCTTGCCAGATGAAGGAGAAGGGCCCCCGATCTAACAAACTGCAGACCACAAAACACACTAAGACCCAAAACAACAAGACCCAAAACAACAAGACCCAAAACAACAACAAGAAGAAGGAAACTACCACTTTCTGCCGTGTACAAAAGGACCAGTACCTGCCATGGGGAGACTACATCTTCACCGGGAAAAAGACACAAAAGAAGCGCTGAACCTACGCTTCTGATATTTAAAAATACTGTAATAAAAAACATATTAATTGATTTTGTTTGTATTATTTATGCTTTTTTTTTATTTTCATCTGTAAACGTGCTGTTTTGGGAATATATTTTGAGTTACATAATATTTAGGTACAGCAGTTTATTTCACTGTATCTACTTGTTTACCAAGTAACTGGACTTACAGTCTCCGATCGGGATTCTCAAAAAAAATATTTGGCATCGAACTCCGTAAGTGAGCTCGTAATCTAGCCTGTAACTTACAGGACCTCAACACGATCAACCTGGATATAGTAGTCGCTATTTCCGGATTGCATGAAAAAAAATTAATAATATATGTTTTAATAATGCTTGTTAGACTTGTTTTATCATAGAATAATGAAGAAATGTTTTGTACATCAACATACTAAAATACAATATTAGTTTTTTTTTACGACAAGAAGAGGCTTGGCTGTTCTATTTCTCGCTTTATGGAAGAGATGCAGCTTTTGTCTTCTTACAACTTTTCAAGTAATTTGTACCAAAATAGAAGATTTTTATTGTCCACATTTAGGGTATATTTTTTTTATGACTGAATAAACTTGCAAATAGACCTTATTAATGTGGTATAGCTGTAAATATCCTTCAGTAATGAAATCCAAATATGAGGTCAAGTGAACATTTTTGCTTAGACTCCGCCTTTGTTAGGACCAAGTTATAACAAGTTATTCTGCCAAGTATCCAATAAGTACCCATGACTCAGAGTTAAATAATACCTAACCTAATCTAAGTTCATCAAACTTAATAAAAAAAGTGGGGCAAAAAATAAGTGGTAAAGAAATTTTTTTTCTCAGAAAAAGAAATATATTCAGAGGTTTTTTATCCGATACCTTCAGTCGTGATTATTTTGATGCAAAATTAGTAAAATGTATTTAACCCTAACACTACCTCACCTTACCTAATCTTACCTTACCTTATCTAACCTAACCTAATGTTACCTAACCTAACCAAGCTGCAATGCTCATGACACAATTGAGTTCTCTAGAAAGTTTTAATTTCATTTTCTTTTTTTAAAAATACATTTGCAGAGACAACAAACTTTTGATAATTATTTCTCCAACATATCTATAAATCTGTTGATGATATATAAATTTAGGATAGGTTAGGTTTGGTGTGATTAGGATAGGTTAGGCTAGTTTAGGATAGTCTAAGTTAGCTTAGGAAAGGCTAAGTTAGGTTACGATACACTAGGTTAGTTTTTAATCTGCATGATATTTTTACTGAACTTTTAAACGATGTTATAATCCTGGCAGCAGGGTATCGATCACGAAAATAACACTTTGGTAGTTATAACATTTGATAAAGTTTATTATTACTGTAACATGAAACAAATCACTATAGCTGTACTTATCAATCCAGTATTAAATCTGTATTATCTTTGACCATCGCTCATTGGCCAGCTTATCTCTGCACTGTTCTCTGATATAATAAAGTATTGGTGAATGGGAATATTAATCATTTGTGAGTCACTTACTATAAAGGAAACTGTAACGGATTCTATGGACAGTTGGGAATATTTTCACGGAATAAGTCGGAGTAACTCCCCTCTTGCCCAAAAGCGATCCAAGGAGTTAATTCACAGAGCTAAAATCTAGACGAGTCTTCCTTGTTTGTTTTAGGTCATAACAACGAAAAGTTTAATAATGTTTATTACAATGATTCAGGTTTTACTGTAATTCTTCTTTTTTATATTTTTAGTATTTTGTAGATTTTTTCACCCAGTTCATTTCTTGTTTAGATTCATTATTGCAATTATTTTTATTACAGAGTTGAATTAAAAGTTTATATCTAAGTATTTTACAGCTTCACAAATACTTTTATAAAATGTTGATACACACAGTGGACAGTTTTTAGTTCTTTCTTGTAATACCTCAGTATTACTCTGTTAAATTCTTGCCATTTACACCTGACCATTTATTTATTTATTTTACAAATTGTTTAAAGAGAGAACATCACCAGCAGGATACAGATGATGAAGTAAATAGAAGTTTGTAACCTAACCCTACCCCCCACTGCTACCCCTCCCTCTTGTCCCACATTCTTACTCGTCACTCCTACCCCTTACTCCCACCCCTTAATCCCACCCTTATTCCCACCCCTTATTCCCACCCCTTGCTCCCACCCCTTCCTTCTACCCCTTACTTCTACCCCTTACTCCTACCCCTTACTTCTACCCCTTACTTCTACCCCTTACTCCTACCACTTACTCCTACCACTTACTCATACCCCTTACTCCCACCCCTTGCTTCCACCCCTTGCTTCCACCCTCTTACTCGTACCCCTTGCTCCCACCCCTTACTCCTACCCCTTACTGCCACCCCTTACTGCCACCCCTTACTCCCACCCTTGACCTCACCC
Organism: Homarus americanus; assembly: GCF_018991925.1. Classification (NCBI taxonomy): domain Eukaryota; kingdom Metazoa; phylum Arthropoda; class Malacostraca; order Decapoda; family Nephropidae; genus Homarus; species Homarus americanus. Next base: position 19,858 of record NW_024726807.1, on the reverse strand, counting down.
CCATCCTCCCAACTCTTAATCCCAACTCCTTAACCTAACTTTACTCCACGCCCACTCCTTCCACCTCTTACCCACCCCTTATTCTCAACCCTCTTACTCCCACCCCACTGCAACCCCACTCCCAACTCCCCACCCCAACTCTTACTCCCACGCCCCATCCCACTCCATCCCAACTCTCATCCCAACTCTCACTCCCACCCCTTTACCCCACCCCCAATTCCACCCCCCACTCCACACCCCCACCCCACCCACTCCCCACCACTTACTCCCATGCCCCATCCCACCCCACTCCCAACCACTCTAATTCCCACCCCATCCCAACCCCCTACTCCCCAACCCCACTCCCCACCCCACTCCCAACTCAATTCCAATCCTCTTACCCCAACTCCCCACTCCCAACCCCACTCCCAACTCAATTCCAACCCCTTAGCTCCCCACGCCTACTCCCACCCCTGCTCCCACCCCCCACTCCCACTCCACTCCCACCCCATTCCACGTCCCACTCCCACGCCCCACTCCCCACGCCCCTACTCCCAACTCCTTCATCCCAACTCCTCATCTCTACCCCTACCCCACCCATTACTCCCATCCCCTTTACTCCCACCCTTACTCCCAATTCCCCTTACTTCCTACCCCTTTACTCCCACCCTTACCTCTACCCTTTCTACTCCCACGCCTTACTCCCATCCCTTACTCCCACCCCTTACTCCCACCCCTTACTCCCACGCCTTACTCCCACCCTTCACTCCTACCCTTCGCTTCTACCCCACTGTTACCCCACACTACGCTGGTAATTGAAGACATCATACATTTGTTCACTTAGACACCACTTATTATTCAGGACCTAATGGCTATAATATCAGAGTCATTATTCTTAACTCAACTTTATATATATATCAATTGTCAAAAACCTTCACCACAAGAAAGAAAAGAACAGTCGGGTATGGCAGAAAATGTAATAAACGAACATGGAGTAAGACATCAAGCTCCATATTGTAAACAAGATCATCGTCATTGTTTATTTATTGCGAGGAAAAATATTGTTCGCAATATAATTATAAAAACCTTCTGTAATTCATTCTCTTCATTACACTAAAAGGTAATGAAGTATATAAAGAAAATAGTTTATAAATTAATAAAATAAAAATACGTATAAAAAAGTAAAATAACATCTATTGATGGAATAGAAAAGAATTATATCGTAAGTGGGTAAAAGATTTCTTGGGTAGGTTTTAGAATACAATAACTGTTTTCTGCATTACACCGATGGTTCCAAGTCAGAAATTATTCTTAAGTTTTGTGAATCAGTATTTACAGGTTTTCTTAAAGGGTGACTTAAGTTACGGTCACACGATCCCTTTGATGAGCAATTAATTTGGAGCAAGAAATTACGAGTAATTTCTTCCAAATGTGGTCACACGAGTGGCTCTTGGTTCAGTTACTACAGCAAGAAAAAAAAGTTAACGCCGCTGTGCGAGTAGAAGGGAGACGGAACATCACAACAACAATGCAGACGACGCAGCAGCTATCCTTGGTATTATTGTTATTATTAAAAAGAAATGAGAGAAAGCGAAGAAAAACTATTGGGGACTCGTAAGTGGCTGGCGAGGAGGAGGAACGAGTGTTTAATATAGACTGGTTCAACTATCGTAGTTACAGTAGGGAGGGTTGTTAGTGTGTGGAGAATGACCGGCTGTATGGGCTTGTGTTTTGTAAACAAACACGCCAAAACACCACCCAAATAATAAACTCAGTGTGTCGTAAAAAACTGTTTGTGCATTTTATACTTAATGTTATTGATCTATGTTATATATAGCCAAGGTAAATACTCGATAAATAAGCTTCGTGTCATTAAATATGGTATTAACCGGTTTTTGAACCGATAATCTTGCTCGAAATAGTCAAGAAATTGACTATCACGATTGTCAATAAAAATGCTTCAAAAACTTGCTCGAATTTCTCGAAAATTGCTCGAAATAACTTTCCGGCAAGAAATTGCTAAAAAAAAATGCGCCCATGTGACCAGTGCTTTAAGAATTGTATGATATCCTCATGGCAATGGAAACACACACACACACACACACTCACCCCATACACAGTCACACACTCACCATGCACAATCACACACACCCATACACACACCGTACATGCACAAACCATACACACACATACACACACACACACACACACCATACATACACACACCATAAACATACACACACCATACACACATACACACACACACACACACACACCATGCACACACCATACAAACAAACAAACACACACCATATACACACACACACACACACACAATGCACACACACACACCATGCACACTCACACACACACACACCATGCACACTCACACCATGCACACACACACACTAATTGTTTTAATTTAGTTCTTGGAACTCTTAAGTGGCAGCGCTTGATGTAAACACTTCTTGGCATTTTCTGTTTATCTAGTAGCAGGTATACACACAGATGTAATAGAAGAAAATAAATTATGAATTCTGTCCAGGGAAGTGTTGTGAATATGACCTTGAGATAACACTTGTGTTAAGTGTGAATTTCCCTGTCTAGTGATATGTCCAACTACTACTCTGGGCCGCGAGACAGTGGTAGTGATTACAGATTGCCCACGAGGGGGCTAGTTTATTGGGCACCCCCTTACATCCTGTGCAAGGTGAAGCGCAGAAGCGTTTACAGTGCCCAACTGGGAAGCATGCGGAGTTCATGCTTACCTTTATGACTCATGCATTAAGGGCGTAAAAGGCCTGAAGGGTCATGGGTTTTGTCAGCAAGTTACATAAAGTGACAATGATGAGTGTGTGGGGGGAAAATTCCCGGTACAATTTATCTGTTTATGGTAAAGTGTGGCAGGTCCCTATTAATGTGAGCGGTGTTTACTGAATCAGCTGACCCTGGCTCGACCTTTTGAGAGACGCAAGCCAAGTGATCTAAGAGTCGTGAATAACATGGTGAATTACTTGGTGTTATTCATTTGGGTGAATATTTGTATAAATCAAAGGTGCTGTCACACACACACACACACACACACACACACACCACACGTGGCACACCACCAACACACAGTTTCTGAGAAGGAGTTTGAGATTGCATTTAACGAAGTCTTAACTGGGAAAATGTTGTATGGCTTTTGTTATGGGGTAAGTTCTGGCGTGAACATTAAGACTATTTTCATAATTTTTTGTAACTAATATTTTTATCTGCCTGGTACAATTATTTATTAATTTGTATTGTAAGTTATGTCTTGATAGTCGATGTAATGTAACAATTTATTTTTTGTGTTAATGTTCATATAGATTGGTTCAGTGTTGCAGCTCTGACTCGTCAACGATGTTAATAAGCTCTTGAGTACATATTGCTGGTGAAACTATGTTATATTAACAACACGACAGACAAGTACTATAATACCTTAACATTTAACAATAATTCAGCCTTAATTTAATTTTTTTCACCAACTTAAGACACATAACCCAGAAGGAAGTAAGACGGGCAACATAACGCGGGATATCGTGGCTTCACTAAGTGCAAATTATGGAACTTGAGGTAACACATTATGGGAAAATGCGAGCCCTGCTAAGTGGTTCTCCTCAACATGGACGCAAACATCAGATGGACAAAGAAACAGAAGAACCCCGGATATACATTCAGTTATTCTACAAAAAAGTTACGTAAACGAGCGTTAAATACGTTTAAGTAATCACAGTTTACGAAGCTGAAGTCGAGATATTAGAAGATGAAGAAGACTTTAGCATATCAGTATACCCCACGACCGGCGCCAGGATGTTAAGTGTGCCATCAGGGTATATTAGCGCTGAGAGACGGGTGCTATCGTGGTATATTAGCATACCTTCACCCTGAATGGTATATCAAAAAGTACAGGATTTACTTCACAGATATTTAGTTATATCTATGGGTATATTATATAAATTACATCAATATATCTGTGTATACCAAATATGGCATCAGAGTATATCACCGTTTGCCATCATATTCTCTAAATAACCTCAAAGTATACCCCCGAATGTTTAATATCATACACTATAAATGACACTGTAGTATGTTAGTATATAATCAGGGTATAACATAAATAATATCAGCATTGTTTAGAATATCATATATATTAAGCGTGAGGAATGGATGTATATGATTCAATATATCACAGTTACATAAAGCGGTATGTCAGCTCATCAGCATATCACTAGAATGACATCAGAGTATAGGACACTATAACTCCAATAAATACTGTCAGGTATCTAAGTATATCAGGGTAATCACTGAGAAGTGTCAGAACATATCAGCATATTCCTTGACTGGTAACAAAGCATATCAACATACTCAAAGTATAATCAATGTCTCCGGAATAAACAAGCCAGTGACAGCAGCATATATTTCTGAAAATCAGCTGTGAAATATGTTCAGAACAGCCCAAAGTATACTATAATACTAAGCAACATTTGAAATATACCAGTATACTTCTTAACAGTCAGGGAAAAAATCATTATACAGATTAGTGTCCTCGAAGCAGATCAACTTGTCTCCTGCTTTCTGGGGACCCATTAGTGGCATATCAGTATATCCAAAGAGACACATCGGAGTATATTACCATATATCCCAAGTGCCATGAAGGGATATCAACATACCTGAGTATATTAACTAGCTCTCATAGTCTTCCACTCTCTCTTAGATCCATCAGAATATGTCAGCATATCACCCTATCTTCTGAAGGTCCAGTTTACCTTGTTCCGAAAGTATGTCGAAGCATACTAACAGATCCTGTGAATGCCTTGAGAACATATCAGTATACTTCTAGGTTAATTCATATCATATCAGTATATCCCCTGAATCTAAGGTATAGCTAACCTCATTTCAAATTATTATTAGAGTATGTTAACATATTCCCTTAGAAGCATACCAGCATATCTCTTATGTCATTACAGTCAACCAGTATACGCTCAGAGATAGATGCAAGCATATCAGGGTATATTAGCATACCCTGTAAGAGAGATATGAGCCTAGCTACATAACTAAGTATATCAGCATACCCCATATGCTCTTATAGTACATCAGCACACCCTCTGAGAGACAGAACTATACCAACATATCAGAACATATTAGTATATCCTTTAGAGTGATATGAACATAATGGCATATCAGATGACAAGAGTATATCAGCATAGTCTTTGAGGAGCATATCAGACCAACCTAGCATAAGCTCTTTAAGATAGATGGGAGCATATCTTAAATAGACTGGAACATACCAGAGCATATTAGCATATTAGCATATTAGCAAGGTGAGGAGGAGGAGGAGGAGGCAGGTGTCCACCGACCAGGTATGCCGATAGTCTGGTGATAATGTGGGTAAAACTGGTGTGTGTGTGTGTGTGTGTGTTCGTTCTCATGTTAATTTCTTGTAAGGTATGTGTCACCTAGCCGGCCATTTTGTTTACATTTTTCGGTCGCTCTAAAATACCATTAAAACAATATTGAGTATAAACGTTTGGCTCAACTGATGATCTCAAACATGTCCCAACTTTTTTTTGCCTCAACTCCACATTCTGTAACTCACTTAGGTAGATGTCCCTCACTACACATACACTGGACTATGTGTAATGTTGCAGCTAATGTGTTATCAAGATATTGCACATTATAAGTTCATGTGTGGTCATTATTATATCAAACGGAAGAATTTTAAAGAGCTATTACACCACCTGTATCATTAGTTGTCGCCAGGTGAAGGAATGTTTAGGTAGATTATATTTTATTTACTGTAATTAAAGTTTCAATACCTAAGACGTTCCACTATAAGAGTCTTTCAACCTCAGGTAAGGTCTAAAAACTTTCTACTCTAGGTCTTACACCCTGGAGTAGCTGTATCGTCCACATAGGTAATTACTCCACAAGGAACTACAAGTTACACCTTGATGTAATACTTCATTTATTGCCAAACTTTATAGGGAAATATTTTTTCACAAAGAATTTCAAGTTACAATTTCACATAACAAGTCACATTACAAACGTTCCTTCGCTTACAGTTAAACTTTGCAATGTCAAGATATTTTTTTCACTGCAGAGGAAAGTATGCGTCATCATCACCACACACATACACACACAAAGACAAAACTCCTGTATCCAGATTCTCAAAAGTTTATAAATTAAATTCTTCCCTAAAATTAAACAGACAATACATCTATTTATCATAGAGTATGTGAACAATATCGACGCCATATTGGTTACCATCTTTGAGTTATATAATTAGTTAGCTTCATAGTGTTAATTATTTAGTTAAAAATGAAAAATAATCTACTAGTGTGTGTTGTGACCAAAATATATCAACATTGTATTTACTTTCTCCTCCAGGGGGCACTAAGTCTAGAAAAATGACACAATTGACATCTACATAAAGTGACTGATCAAGGGTAGATATTGGCTACCTTTTGTGTTACTTTGAGGTCGTAAGAACACACAGAGCTGCTCTTAAGGATGTTTTACTTTATAATACACCTCAACCAGTTTTAGTTCACTAAGGTCAAAACAAATCTGGTCTACAAGATACACCGAGAATTTTATTAGAATACAATAATAATTACTGTATTATTGTATTGAGGCGAATAGTCTTATGGTGTTAAGATGTGTTCTTAAGCCACGAAGGTAAACAAAAGGTATTCACTATCTGCCTTGGTTGACGATGATCTGTAGACGTTAGCAAGTCCTCCTCCTCCTGCTCTCGAGTAAGGTAAGGAAGGCCTCACCTGACCAAAATTGTTAATTAAGATAGATTACCTGAAGATTAACCCTCCCAGCTTATTTCAACTAATGATTAACCTAACGCTACTTGGGAAGTTAAGTTAGGTTAGGTTAGGTTAGGGTAGGGTAGGGTAGGGTAGGGTAGGGTAGGGTAGGGTAGGTCAGGCCAGGTCAGGTCAGGCAGTGCCAGTGTAGTTAATCTTGAGGTTAAATAAACTAGAGGCTAATCTTCACATGAGCCAGTAAGACACTTTGACGGAGGCGGTTACGTACAACAGGAAAGCTCTGATAACATATAATGTACAGTAAATACCGTTTAAGTTGCGTCAGCAGCGCTATACACCACTTATTGACTTACTCATTCACTGCTGTAGAAATATTTACTTCTCTAACAGTTTTCTATATGGTTCCCAGTCATTATAATACATTATAATACGACCTTGTAAAATCAAATGATCTAAATTAAACTAAACTTATCCAAATTAAACTTATTAGCTAACAAATCCTTCTAAAACACGATATATGCAAATCAAAAGTTCTAAATTCAACTTAACTTATCGTAATATAATTATTATAACTAAACCATTTTAATTAAACCTAACCTAAACACCTCAAGTGCCACAAACAGAAGGAAAAAACACCTTTAATATTATGGGTAGCAAGGCCTGTAACCCACTAACTCCAGGTAATGCATCTATATCGAATCTGGCTGGATGGAATAATATGCGATGGCTATGATGGGTTGCCCACTGCTGGAGAACATTTGTGGCCTATAATTGCCTGGAAGCAATGCACCAATTTTACGATTTATTTATTTTTATTTTTCATTTATTTTTTTTATTCTTGGCGGGTCCATATAAGCTTATCGCCGTATGTGGGTCACGTCAACCCATTTTGTTCTAACTTTCCGGGATTCTAAAATAAGCTATAAATGACCTAAATAAATAAATAAATAAATAAAACAAGCATCTTCATTTTCTAACCCACTTGGCTGAATTCTTCATTATATACTTCAAACGACAGGCTAGAGAGGGTGTGTACAGTACCCCAAACAGAGTCAGATATTTCAGATATGAACAAAAGGGTTTTACAAGTGGAGAGTCTTACAAGTGGAGGGTCTTACAGGTGGAGAGTCTTACAAGTGGAGGGTCTTACAGGTGGAGGATTTTAATAAGGATAAATACAGCCAGTCTTACAGTTGAATCAGCCAAGTCGAGGAAAAATCTTAAGAGTCACGTAACTTCTACCTGGTGTTACCTGTAATCAAGCTAAGAAGAATATTATCTCGTTACTATCCATTTCTCTTCCACTATCCTGCGAGGTGGTGTATTAATAGGCACAGATACTCATGATAAAGAAGGAATAAAGAGAAAGACGCAAGATACCTATAAAATGCGACAGAATATACCCACACATGCGTAATCCTAACCCATCCCAACCCAACCCAACCCTATCCTACCCCCAGCTTCACCACAGTACACAAAGTCATTCTTGGTATCAGAATGACGCCTAAACACCCTGTATCGCCTAGGACACATTTGAATCGGATGGTTCGTTGACGGTTTTATTTCTTCGGTATAAACCAGAGAAGCAATTAGTTCGTGGGAACAGTGAGTCAACATACTTCACATCAGCTTCGTTTACGACCTCCAGCTGATATTTACTTCTGTTGTCTATATCAATCACATTTTATAATGAAAACAAAAATATGGTTAGTTACTTAAAAATGAAAATAAATCATACTTAGATACTTAGGAGTGGGGAAAAAGATACTTAAGATACTTAAAAATGAAAACACTCTTTGATACTTAAATTGGGACAAAATAAACGGACATAAAGATTTAACTATGAGCGGTGGATATTACGACATGTACCGGCTATCAATACAGAGGCGCTATTTAGCCGTGAAGTTCTCTCAGAAACTCAACAAGACAATATGTGGTCACGTAAAAATTTCAGGTTAATTTTTAACACCATCCGTCATTTAAACCTTGGCACCTGTAGATTAAGAAAATATATGGTGATATTTTTTCTGATGGGATAAAGGTCGTATTTGTCCAGAGAAGTAAGAGAGGAAAAAAATCACTTGAGAGGCATGACGCACAGAGTGTCTAAGGTGATAAAAGATCATATACTACCATTTGGGTTTTCAAATTAAGTTCATTACATAAAATATCAAACTCATAAAGATTACAAAAGAACAGAACATCATGAGCTCTCTACAGCTATTGTCAGCCGTCAATAGCCGTCATTATGCTGATGTACAGAAGCTACACAATGTTATTGGTGACTGTAATCCCAGGAAAATGATGCTCTTTTAAACTTGGTAACTGGAGCTGTAATGCCAGAAAATGCCAAATATGACAATCTATGTGCATATGAAGTTGGAAGACAAAATTATGAAAATTTTGTCAAGAAACGTATTGTTGGTCCATTGAGCATCTGGGAAAAGATGTCCAAGGTTAATCTTCTGTCGTGGAAAGCAGCAAATAAGACTTCAACCATCAAATTGCTATCACAAGTTATAGAACTTAAGCAGGACATACAGTATATGCATCACAGAAGGGCAGCACTGTACATATCAAGTCACCAGACACTGATGTGTTTGGCATATTAAAGCAGCCTCAACTTGGAGAAAATACAAGTATGAAAACAGGAACTGGTGAGCGACGACACATTGGGCAGAGAGCCTTACAGGTTTCCATGCCTTCACAGGATCTGACTGCATTGGAAAATTTGTTGGCAAAGGAAAGAAATCATGTTGGAGCACTTTGATGAAATCTAACACAAAAGTCCTAGATGCATTCAAGATGCTGAGTAGACCAAATGCCCTCCAGCAGACATGTTTATTGGTCTAAAGGAATTTGTATTTAAGCTCTACTGTCCAGGCAGAAGCTGGAGAACTACCAGCGACTGCAGCAACTCTAAAGTATCATATATTGAGAGGAAGGTATCAAGCTCTTCTGTGGTCTTGTGATGCAGACAGTGAAATGCTTTCACAATTAGAGCATGGCTGGAAGATTGACAATGACTGTTTCATACTAGTAATATCAGACCAACCACCAGCTCCAGAAGCAATCACAGAACTTGTTAAATGTGGATGTGGCGTCAGGAAATGTGGATCATTGTCATGTTCATACAGAAAGAATCAGAAAGAATAGCATGACATGCACCGAGATGTGTAACTGTCAAGCAGATGATGAGAAATGCCTAAACAAGGTGAAGGAATCTGTTGTACACAGAAGACTCTGATGACGAGGACTGAAGCAATGTCGTAAATAATAACTTGTGACTTGTTTACACATGATGTATAACACTACAAACTTTTAATAAATATAAAACGGTGGTTCTAAGCTTTTCAGATAATGGTAATATGTATATGTTTAATTTCCAGTATTTGTCTTTAGCAAATAATTTTACTTACTGCAATCTCTTCTTTGCCAGAGACAGGATGGCATATATGAGCAGCCATGTTTGTAACACACTTATGATATTATAACAGCATTCATGATATATTATGTTAAATTGTAATCATATAATACTACATGTTCATAGGTTATTAGTCATGTTTTAAGTTAATTAGGACTTAATGGTAATACATCTGTGGTTCATTACGCCGCTCTTTAATAAAACTTCTTTAAAGGCATAAAACTTATAATAAACCGTTCAGAAAAAATGACACCACAGTTCCTTAACATAGTTTATAAGGATTATTATAATGCATGGTGTCAAAAATTAACATGAAATTTTTACGGGATTACTTAAGCTCCTACACTAAAACCTGCCGACCTAACCTAACCTTTTTTACCCACCTCTACCTACTTACCTAACCTGACATAATCTAACCTAACCTGACGTAATCTGACCTAACCTGACATAATCTAACCTAACCTGACATAATCTAACCTAAGCTGACATAATCTAACCTAACCTGACATAATCTAACCTAACCTGACGTAATCTGACCTAACCTGACATAATCTAACCTAACCTGACGTAATCTGACCTAACCTGACATAATCTAACCTAACCTGACGTAATCTAACCTAACCTGACATAATCTAACCTAACCTGACATAATCTAACCTAACCTGACATAATCTAACCTAACCTGACGTAATCTGACCTAACCTGACATAATCTAACCTAACCTGACATAATCTAACCTAACCTCCCCGTCTGACATAAGCTAACCTAATCAAACCTAACTTTCCCACCTACCTAACATAACCTATCTACTTATTACCTACCTAACCTAACTTAACCCAACCTGACATAATCTAACCTAACCTATTGAAACTTAACTTAACCACCTACCTCATCTAACACCACTTTGTAATCTCTCTGTGCTACAGCTGACAGGATGAGTATGGGGGGCACAATAAACTAACCTCTAAGTGGCAAAATTAACAAAACTAACCTAACCTAACCCAACCTGACTTAACCTAACCTGATCTGATCTATCCAACTTAAAAAACTTAGAATATATAATAAAGCCGTTAGGTTAATTTAGGCTAAATATGGTTGATTCATATTTTGTTTTGACAGAAATTCCCGGCAAAATAACGTATCTATATTGAGAACCACCGCCATGTTGGTTCCACGTTAACAAGACACGGATACACTACAGAATAACCCGCGTTCGTTTAACCTCAATTACTACAGTTTACTTTATAATCTTATTTCACAATCTTCACTACATCTCGCTTCACAATCTTCACTGCATCTCACTTCACAATCTCCAGCCAGGTGAGGTTTATGGATCGGGCTTTTTGTGCGAGAGATAGGAAACGTAGGACTAGGGTATGTTTTCCTGGGGCTGGGATAGGGCATGTAGCCGAGAGGTTAGACAGAGTTTTGTCAGGGGAGGGTACCAATCCAGTAGTGTGTCTTAGTGTGGGAGGAAACGACATAGGTAAGGTTAGGAGTGAGGAACTTTTCAAGAGGTATAGGGAGGCGCTGGGGAAGATTAGAGATAGGGGAGGGATCCCGATAGTATGTGGTGTCTTGCCTAGAAGAGGGGTTGGTGGTGAATGGCTGTCCAGGGCAATTGCTATAAATTGCCCAATGGAAAAACATTGTGCAAACAATGGTTGGGCATTCATTGATAACTGGCGACGATTCTATGGCAACGACTACCTGTACAGTCGTGACGGAGTACACTTGTCTCGTGCGGGGGTAAAGACGTTGTCTGCATCCCTGGAGAGTGAAATTGTCACTCCAAAGGGGGGGGGGGTTCGCCAGTAGAGGGGTCGGGAAGATGGAGTCAAAAACAAAGCAGGTCTGGGGAGTAGTGAAACAGAGTAGATAATGCTTGAAAATATAGTTAGTGTATGTAACAGGCATCAAAGTAATAAATGTAAAACAGATGAAAGCGGAAGAAATATATTGAGTGTTTATTATACTAATAGTAGAAGCCTGTGTAACCACAAAATGGACCAGCTCAGGGCCATTGTTAGTAAAGAGAACATAGATATAATTGCAATAGCGGAAACATGGATAAATTCAAACAGCAAGCATTTTTTAGCAGAATTTCATATTCCAGGATATAACCTATTTAAATTTGACAGAGTAGGAAGGAGAGGTGGAGGTGTAGCAGTGTATATCAGGGTGTCATTAAAAGGCTGCAATAAATCAAACATTAAAACAAATAGCGACAATGAAAGTATTTGGGTAGAGATTGGTGAGGGCAGTGAATCCGTAGTCATTGGTGTTATATATAGACTACCTAATTTGAGTAGGAACGATGGTAAATTGCTATGGGAGGAAATAAAGAAGGCATCTGATAGAAACAATGTATGTATTCTAGGCGATTTCAACTTTTCAGGCATCGATTGGAAAAATCAACTTAGCGATAATGAATCTGAAGATTTTATAGAAGTAGTACAGGATAGTTTTATATATAAATTTATAAACTTGCCCACTAGAGGAAATAATATCCTCGATTTAGTTCTCAGTAATAATGAAAATCTAGTAAAAGATGTTGGGATTGGAGGCGAACTAGGAAACAGTGATCATAAAGCCATATATTTTAACATAATATGGGATGGCAGGAAGAAGGAAAATTCGGCCTTGATCCCGGATTTTAGGAATGCTAATTACGGTAGCATAAGGAGAGACCTAAGGGATGACCTATGGTCAAAAGATTAATCCCCCCCACACCTCCGGAAACTGTCAACTTAGGACGGGATAACCCCGAATTTAATTTAGCAGCTACTTATGAACAATTTATTGCGACAATCAATAATGCCCAAAATAAACACATCCCTAAAAGAAAATTCAGATCGATACGGAACCAACCAAATGGATGAATAATAGACTCTTAGATCTTCTAGGGAAAAAGAAAGGGGTATATAGAAAAGTTAAGAAAGGCGAAAATCACTTACTTGGTTACTATCAGAACCTAACAAGACAGGTATAAACAGAAATTAGGAAAGCAAAGAGAAATTATGAAATCAAGGTAGCAAACGAATCGAAATATACCCCCAAAGCTTTTTATCAACTGTATAAATCAAAGGTTAGAGATACAATAGGTCCCCTTAAAACTACGACAGGAGAAATGACTGATGATGAGTTAGAAATGTGTAGTACGTTAAATAGTCATTTTCGCTCCGTGTTCACAAATGAAAACCTAGCACAGTTTCCAGAAGTTCATAAGGTATATAACGACAGTATAGAAAATATGTTGATGAATATCAATATTACTAAAGAAATAACCTTGATGTGTAAAGTAATTAGCTCGACTGAAGCCTCATAAATCGCCTGGTCCAGACAGGAGTATAGCACTAGAATATTAAAAGAATGTAGAGATGGGTTAGGTAATCCATTAGCAGTTTTATTTAATAAGTCATTAGAATGGGCCTAGTGCCAGAAGCTTGGCTTTGCAAATGTAGTTCCGATTTTTCAAAGGGTGATAAATCAAAAGCATCAAATTACCGTCCTAATAGTCTCACGTCCAATCATAGGCAAGTTGCTAGAGTCGGTATTGCTACAAAATCAAAGCCACCTTGAAACATTACAACTTAATTCATTCTTCTCATACTTGAGTTCACCCAGGCGTTCTTGTCTCTAGAATTTGCTTGGCTTTTTTCTCTAAGTATTTGAAGCGGTAAGAATAATGATGTCATATGATGTAATTTATTTAGATTTCAGTAAAGCTTCGATAGGAGTCCCTCATGAGAGATTGATAAGGAAGGTAAGAGCACATGGAATAGGTGGATCAGTATTAAAATGGATTAGGTCATGGTTAACTGGTAGGAAGCAAGAGTCAGCATAAATGGATTAAAGTCAGACTGGGGAATTGCAGTCCAAAAGCGGAGTTCCCCCAAGGGATCTGTAATCAGAGCCCTCTGCTGTTTGTTATATTCATTAATGATCTTGATTTAGGCATAACTAGTAGGATTAGTAAATTTGCAGATGATACCAAAATGGGAAGAGTGATAAATTCAGACAGTGACTTTGAACACCTTCAAAGAGATCTAGATACCTTACATGAGTGGTCAGTAGACTGGCAAATGAATTTTAATAGTGATAAATGCAAGGTACTACAGATAGGGAAGACGAATACAAACGTTAAGTATAAACTAGGTAACACGGAAATAGAAAACTCAGTTTGTGAAAAAAAATCAAGGTGTATTTGTTAGCAACGACTTGAAACCTAGAAAACAATGTATTAGCGTTCGCAACAAGGCAAACAGGATTCTTGGGTTCATATCTAGGTCTGTGAATAACAGAACTGCTGACGTTATCTTGAAACTTTGCACTAGCATTAGTGAGGCCACACATGGATTATGCGGTTCAGTTCTGGTGTCCTTATTTATAGAATGGACATAGATTCTTTGGAGAGAGTGCAAGAAGAATGACAAAAATGATCCATAATAGTAGAAACCTTCCATGAAGAAAAGACCTTCGAAAAGCAAAACACATTCATTAGAGGAGCGTATTAGAGTTAGGGGAGATATGATAGAGGTGTACAAGTGGGTAAATTTGGGATTAACAAGGGTAAAATGGAAGAAGATGTTCTGAAGCTCAGTAATAACGAAATAACTAGAACAAATGGCTTTAAATTAGATAAATTCCGATTCAGAAAGGATATAGGCAAGCACTGGTTTGGTAATAGAGTTGTGGATATGTGGAATAGGCTACCGAGTGCTATAGTAGGATCAGGGACGCTAGGGAGCTTCAAGACGAAGTTGGATAGGCACATGGAAGTGCTGGGATGGGTGTGAAAGGGATCTGCCCTGTATGGGCCAGTCGGCCTCCTGCAGTATCCCACTTTCTTATGTTCTTATGTTCTTATGTTCACCTCACAATCTTTACTACATCTCACCTCACAATCTTTACTACATCTCACCTCACAATCTTCACAACATTTCACTTCACAATCTTCACTACATCTCACTTCACAATCTTCACTACATCTCACTTCACAATCTTCACTACATCTCACTTCACAATCTTCACTACATCTCACTACACAATCTTCACTACATCTCACTTCACAACCGTCACTACATCTCACTTCACAATCTTCACTACATCTCACTTCACATCTTCACTACATCTCACTTCACAATCTTCACCATATCTCACTTCACAATCTTCACCACATCTCACTTCACAATCTTCACCAAATCTCACTTCACAATCTTCACCACATCTCACTTCACAATCTTTACCACATCTCACTTCACAATCTTCACTACATCTCACTTCACAATCTTCACTACATCTCACTTCACAATCTTCACGACATCTCACTTCATAATCTTCACTACATCTCACTTCACAATCTTCACTACATCTCACTTCACAATCTTCACTACATCTCACTTCACAATCTTCACTACATCTCACTTCACAATCTTCACTACATCCCACTTCACAATCTTCACTACATCTCACTTCACAATCTTCACTACATCTCACTTCACAATCTTCACTACATCTCACTTCACAATCTTCACTACATCTCACTTCACAATCTTCACTACATCTCACTTCACAATCTTCATTACATCTCACTTCACAATCTTCACTACATCCCACTTCACAATCTTCACTACATCTCACTTCACAATCTTCACTACATCCCACTTCACAAACTTCACTACATCTCACTTCACAATTTTCACTACATCTCACTTCACAATCTTCAATACATCTCACTTCACAATCTTCACTACATCTCACTTCACAATCTTTCACTACATCTCACTTCACAATCTTCACCATATCTCACTTCACAATCTTTACTACATCTCACTTCACAATCTTCACTACATCTCGCTTCACAATCTTCACTACATCTCACTTCACAATCTTCACTACATCTCACTTCACAATCTTCACTACATCTCACTTCACAATCTTCACTACATCTCACTTCACTATCTTCACTACCTCTCACTTCACAATCTTCACTACATCTCACTACACAATCTTCACTACATCTCACTTCACAACCTTCACTACATCTCACTTCACAATCTTCACTACATCTCACTTCACATCTTCACTACATCTCACTTCACAATCTTCACCATATCTCACTTCACAATCTTCACCACATCTCACTTCACAATCTTCACCACATCTCACTTCACAATCTTCACCACATCTCACTTCACAATCTTTACCACATCTCACTTCACAATCTTCACTACATCTCACTTCACAATCTTCACTACATCTCACTTCACAATCTTCACCACATCTGACTTCACAATCTTCACTACATCTCACTTCACAATCTTCACTACATCTCACTTCACAATCTTCACTAACACCATCCTTCATCACTACATATAACATCCATCATCACTACTTATAACACCATCCATCATCATCACTACATATAATACTATCCATCATCACTACATATAACACGATCCATCATCACTACATATAACACCATCCACCATCACTACATATAGAACCATCCATCACGACATATAACACCATCCGACATCATTACATATAACACCAACCATCATCACTACATATAACATCATCCATCATCACTATATATAACTCCATCCATCATCACTACATATAACACCATCCATCATCACTACATATAAAACCAACCTATCATCACTACATATAACATCATCCATCATAACTACATATAACACCATCCATCATCACTACATATAGAACCATCCTATCATCACTACATATAATATCATCCATCATCACTACATATAACACCATCAAACATCACTACATATAACACCACCCATCATCACTACATATAACATCATCCATCATCACTACATATAACTCTATCCATCATCACTACATATAACACCATCCAGCATCACTACATATAACACCAACCATCATCACTACATATAACATCATGCATCATCAATATATATATAACACCATCCATCATCACTACATATATTACCCTCTTATCATCACTACATATAACACCATCCATCATTACTACAATATAACGCCATCATTCATCACTACATATAACACCATCCATCATCACTACATATTATAACACCATCCATCATCTTTACAAACACCATCCCTCTTTACTATAGTGATAAACAGAGCTTTATTTTGTTGTCAATTTCTTTAAATTCCAACCTTATTAAACCGTAATTCTTTCTGTATGGTCAAATTTTGATTTGACCTCAGTGAGAGAGCTGTTAGTGTCAGTACATCACAATGGTGTTCCGACGCACTGTATCGAAGGTGACTAAGGTGGAGGTGAAACCTTGCCAGATGAAGGAGAAGGGCCCCCGATCTAACAAACTGCAGACCACAAAACACACTAAGACCCAAAACAACAAGACCCAAAACAACAAGAAGAAGAAGGAAACTACCACTTTCTGCCGTGTACAAAAGGACCAGTACCTGCCATGGGGAGACTACATCTTCACCGGGAAAAAGACACAAAAGAAGCGCTGAACCTACGCTTCTGATATTTAAAAATACTGTAATAAAAAACATATTAATTGATTTTGTTTGTATTATTTATGCTTTTTTTTATTTTCATCTGTAAGCGTGCTGTTTTGGGAATATATTTTGAGTTACATAATATTTAGGTACAGCAGTTTATTTCACTGTATCTACTTGTTTACCAAGTAACTGGACTTACAGTCTCCGATCGGGATTCTCAAAACAAATATTTGGCATCGAACTCCGTAAGTGAGCTCGTAATCTAGCCTGTAACTTACAGGACCTCAACACGATCAACCTGGATATAGTAGTCGCTATTTCCGGATTGCATGAAAAAAAATTAATAATATATGTTTTAATAATGCTTGTTAGACTTGTTTTATCATAGAATAATGAAGAAAATGTTTTTGTACATCAACATACTAAAATACAATATTAGTTTTTTTTTACGACAAGAAGAGGCTTGGCTGTTCTATTTCTCGCTTTATGGAAGAGATGCAGCTTTTGTCTTCTTACAACTTTTCAAGTAATTTGTACCAAAATAGACGATTTTAATTGTCCACATTTAGGGTATATTTTTTTTTATGACTGAATAAACTTGCAGATAGACCTTATTAATGTGGTATAGCTGTAAATATCCTTCAGTAATGAAATCCAAATATGAGGTCAAGTGAACATTTTTGCTTAGACTCCGCCTTTGTTAGGACCAAGTTATAACAAGTTATTCTGCCAAGTATCCAATAAGTACCCATGACTCAGAGTTAAATAATACCTAACCTAATCTAAGTTCATCAAACTTAATAAAAAAAGTGGGGCAAAAAATAAGTGGTAAAGAAATTTTTTTCTCAGAAAAAGAATTATATTCAGAGGTTTTTTATCCGATACCTTCAGTCGTGATTATTTTGATGCAAAATTAGTAAAATGTATTTAACCCTAACACTACCTCACCTTACCTAATCTTACCTTACCTTATCTAACCTAACCTAATGTTACCTAACCTAACCAAGCCGCAACGCTCATGACACAATTAAGTTCTCTAGAAAGTTTTAATTTCATTTTCTTTTTTTAAAAATACATTTGCAGAGACAACAAACTTTTGATAATTATTTCTCCAACATATCTATAAATCTGTTGATGATATATAAATTTAGGATAGGTTAGGTTTGGTGTGATTAGGATAGGTTAGGCTAGTTTAGGATAGTCTAAGTTAGCTTAGGAAAGGCTAAGTTAGGTTACGATACACTAGGTTAGGTTTTAATCTGCATGATATTTTTACTGAACTTTTTAACGATGTTATAATCCTGGCAGCAGGGTATCGATCACGAAAATAACACTTTGGTAGTTATAACATTTGATAAAGTTTATTATTACTGTAACATGAAACAAATCACTATAGCTGTACTTATCAATCCAGTATTAAATCTGTATTATCTTTGACCATCGCTCATTGGCCAGCTTATCTCTGCACTGTTCTCTGATATAATAAAGTATTGGTGAATGGGAATATTAATCATTTGTGAGTCACTTACTATAAAGGAAACTGTAACGGATTCTATGGACAGTTGAGAATATTTTCACGGAATAAGTCGGAGTAACTCCCCTCTTGCCCAAAAGCGATCCAAGGAGTTAATTCACAGAGCGAAAATCTAGACGAGTCTTCCTTGTTTGTTTTAGGTCATAACAACGAAAAGTTTAATAATGTTTATTACAATGATTCAGGTTTACTGTAATTCTTCTTTTTTATATTTTTAGTATTTTGTAGATTTTTTTCACCCAGTTCATTTCTTGTTTAGATTCATTATTGCAATTATTTTTATTACAGAGTTGAATTAAAAGTTTATATCTAAGTATTTTACAGCTTCACAAATACTTTTATAAAATGTTGATACACACAGTGGACAGTTTTTAGTTCTTTCTTGTAATACCTCAGTATTACTCTGTTAAATTCTTACCATTTACACCTGACCATTTATTTATTTATTTTACAAATTGTTTAAAGAGAGAACATCACCAGCAGGATGCAGATGATGAAGTAAATAGAAGTTTGTAACCTAACCCTACCCCCCACTGCTACCCCTCCCTCTTGTCCCACATTCTTACTCGTCACTCCTACCCCTTACTCCTACCCCTTACTCCCACCCCTTAATCCAACCCCTTATTC